>NW_004955413.1:2817942-2822073 GCF_000276665.1 Chinchilla lanigera | reverse complement strand
TCCTTCTTTCTTTTTTCTTCTTTCCCTCATCCCACTTGTTCCTTCCTTTGAGCAATTTCTTTCCCTTTCTTAAAACCCAAATCCTCATCCACTGAGAAATGGATAAAACAGTTGTGGCATTTTTGTACAATGGAGTATTACTCAGCTATAAAAAATATAAACTTGAGGCTTTTGTACACCAATGGATGCAACTACAGACCATACTCATAAGTGAAATAAATCAGACCCACATGTGTAAACATCATGTTGTCTCCCTGGTGTAAGAACCTAAAAGAGTAAGTAAAACTCCCTCGTCACCTGGCTTCCTGGCCAGAGAGGGAGTAGTTCTGTTCTACCACTTCTGCTGTGCTGCCTCAGCATAGGCCCCAGTGCAGCAGGGCCAACAGATTATGGGCTAGGACACTTAAAGCTGTGAGCCAAAATAAAGCTTTCTCTTTATCAGATGGTTATCACATGCATTGTGTGATAGTGACGGAACACTGACTAACTTACAGGAGTCATTATTTTTCTTCCAGTTGCTAGGAATAATGATTTGATTCCTATCAATTTTTCTGTTTTCTAGGCACTGCTGATTTCCTAGGATAATTCCTGTAGATAATGGGTTTATTCCTAGGCTGGTTGCTGAAGACTGGGCCTGAGTTCTATGTTCATGTGTGTCCTTGCAGCTGTGCCCTGGTATACCCAGTCTCTTGTGTGTAAGACTTGCCACCTCCATGGACTTCCACCTCCAAGGCACCGGGTCTTCACTTCTAAAACAGTTGTAAGAACTCTCCCTATTCTCTCTTCCCATAGTTTGATTGGGTGAGGGGATGAAGAGAGAGAAGAAAAATAAAAAGAAGAAAAAGCTTTGCATAATCACCTAGACTTTCTAATCTTTCCTTATCTGTGAATTGCAGCTTTTCACCTTAAAAGCAAGAATTTCAAGTTTCTGGTCTTGGATTGCTTTGTGATGACCTTAAACCTTGAATTCCTTCTTACATACCAGATGAAGGAAGGTAACCAAGATCTTATTCCCCAGGAAGGCACTTTTGGAAAGTGGTGGCACCTTATGAGGTAGCAGCACCTTTAAGGGGATGTGAGTCTTCAGTTTAGCCACCAGGGTTGTACCAGGTCTGGGTAATAAACCTGGACAGATGCAGTTCACACCTCCCTCCACTGGAGGCACTCTTTGCTCATCTAGGAAGCACCAACTCCACCATGGCTGTTCATTCTATTTCTTTTCTACCTTCAGTTCTCATACAGGTACAGATGCTGCCTCCAAACTATGTTTCTGCCTCCTTACTCCTTGGCACTCAAAGAGTTTATGGAGCTGGCATATCGCTGGTATAAATTACAAGCAGATTGTGTCCATCAGGATCTAATCAGAGAAGCAGACCCTCCAGGAGGCATGAGTCATAAGAACTGGTTGTGGGTCTGGCTATACAGTCCCTGTTAGGCTGTTACCATCACATCTGCTGCAGGAGCTCAGTGTCCTCAGGGAAAGCAGCCAGAGAAGGAAGATGGTGCCAGGTGGGAGATGGCAAAGACAAGCTGAAGCTGCAGTATGGGTAGAACTGGAACAGTTCTCCAAACTGGAAGGTAGGCTTTCCCTGAGGGAGAGGCTGGCGCCCTCCGCCACTGAGTTAAGCACGCACCTGTCTGGGACACAGAGTGGCTAGGAGAGGGTTCTGAAGAAAGTGGGCCAGGTGCCTGCTGCCCACAGCAAGAAAAATGGGTCAACAGTTGAGGGACAGTGTGCATGAGCCACAGTGGCACCTGCCCCAACCTTGGAAAAGTAAGAGTAACAAGGGAGCAGCTTCGCATCTGCCCTTCAGATCTCAAGCACAGGATCTCTAATCCCTCAGACCAGCTAGAAACACACCAAGAACAGAAGTCTAGGAAGCTTATTTCAGCCTAGCCAACTTGGCCCATTACAAAGCTGCCACAGCAATTGCTTGACTGAGTTCACAATTTCACAAGCCACAGCTTTCTTACCTCAAATATAAAAAGCATAATGCTTTTATAATTAAAAGTTTCTTCTTTTCATGAAGTATTCAAACCTTACAGAAGTGTCTGAAAGACAGTGTCTGCTGATGTACTCCACATCACGTTTGAGCATTTATTTAAAGTGCAATAGTGAGTTTATTAACTAATTAATTGTTTTTAGGAAACATGGAGGAAGTGTGTTGCTCCACTAGGCTGTGTGTCCTTGCTGAAGCAGGGCAAAAGGTATAGAAATTTCACAATGGAGTGAAGGAGGAAGTCACAAAGGTTATCCGTGACCATGAGGCCAGTTTGGAAAGTCCTCATCAGAGGCAGAAGTGCTAGAAAGCTCGTGCAATGAGGAATTCATTCCAAGGACTTGACCCAGAGCTGTGGAATTGAGGTGGCTGGGTGGGTGCATCTGTAAGGCTGTTGCCTTTGGATCTGGTGCTGAAGACATATCTGGGAAGCTTCTTCAGTTCTTGAGAATTTGAGCTGTTTTCCCCTTTTTTGCATCTTTTTTTCCTCTGTGGCTTCCTCTTTTTTCTCTTTCCACGCTGACCCCATACTGATATTTTGCAACAGAGGGCTAAAAGGGAAATTCAAAAAGCACAGAAGTACTCTATATAAAACAAAAAAGAAAGGAGGGGGAAAGACACAGGAAAAAAGACGCAGGGAGACAATAGAAGTCTAATATCAATTTATTTTTCCCACAGGCACGAGTCATTGCAAGCTAGGGTTCAGATCTAGGATATGTAAACAGCCCTTTGTGAAGACACTCTGTTCACCTTGACCCATTCTTGAAGAGCTGATGCACCTTGGACCGGGAATTAAAGGCCAACTTCCCCTTCCCTAGCTCTCTTTCCATATTAATTCTGGCCAAGTCTCCTTGCATTTATGAAAGGTATTATTTTCATTTCCCAAAGAACAAAAATTTAGGTCCTGAAGTCATTTGCAACTTGAAAGAGCTGTGGTTCAATGTTGCTACCACTCTCTCCTGTTGATAGAATGTTGCCATAGATGCAAGGGCTGTTATCCAACTCCCCTCCCCCCATACACACAAAGGTTCTTTCCTTGGACAAATTTTAGTCAAACCTCTGAACCTTCTCCTAGATCTATCTGTGCACTTCCTTATAAAATCCAATTTTACCAAAGAACTTCCCATTCTCAATGCCCAGTCATCCTTATGTCTATCTCCTAAGGTTTCCCATCCTGCACCATTCCAAATGATGTCCAGTTGCCCTGGCCTGAAGGCACCAGTGACTGAGCCAGAGTTCCCCTAACCCTTATGCTTCTTCTTTATCGTTTTCCATCCACTGACCTCACCCTGCGGCTGGGTTGCATGTTCCCACTTGCCCATGCTGTACTTGAAGTTGAGCCTGATCTCTCTTTTCCCTGCAAGATTGCATGGCAGTGGTCCTCATATCTCCCTTGATTGTCCTGAACAAAGTCCTTACCGCATTTTCACAAGTATCACTGCATTCTTTTTTCTGTAACATCCCTGAGATTTTTCCTCCAGGAAGCCCTTCTTGTAACCCCAAATGCATTCTTGGTCTGCACAGAAGTTAGTTCTTAGATGTGGGTGGCTTTAAATGTCCAGCATCTCAGTGGCCTTGAAGAACAGGCCTCAGACGTGAACTGGGATGTGTGCTAACATTCAGGTATCCTGAGACCTCTCTTCCTGGAGTGGAGCGAGCCCAGCAGGAAAGACTGGAGCAGGTGGAGGTGGCTACCTCCACCTCAAGTTCCCATCTTAGAACATGCTGAAGTTTTTGTTCAGAGTCCTCTTTCACTCCAACTTCTGCAGAGCCCAGGATGTAGCTGAAGGTGTAACTTAGAAAGCATTTAGTTTCTACGGCCCTTACAAAGCATCCCCTTTGGTTCAGTTTATCCAGGTCTCTCACACCAACCTCAGTGCCCAGAAAGCAGTAAGTCCTTGGTATTTGCGCTCTCAGTGAATAAAGGGTCAACATCAGCTCAAAACTCTGCCATCTATGGCAACAACAAAGACCTTCAAGCAAGGGAAAGTAACGCTTTTACAATTCTCACAAAATAGCCTCCACATCCTGAGCGCATCGCATCATAATATTAAATATAACAGTGTTACGATTAATCAAAAGTAAGCATTGTAAATACCATAAAAATATGAAGACAATTTTAAAAATCTGT
>NW_004955413.1:2816171-2817842 GCF_000276665.1 Chinchilla lanigera | reverse complement strand
CCGGGAATTGAACTCATGACATTGTGCTTGCCAGGCAGGTGCTGTGCCACTGAGCTAAATCCCCAGCCCCCAATAGTTAACATTTCTTGAGTTCCTATTATGTTCCCAACCATGAACTATACCTTTTATATACATGTCCTCCAAAATAACCCTGAGAGGTAGATGTCATTATTAATCCTAATTTGTAGTTATGAAAACCAAAATTTGGTCCAATTAAGGAGAGTGTTGAAGAGTTCTTGAGTAGTAAATGTCAGAGCCCTGCTAACTGCTGGTTAGTGTTTGTACTGTTATGAAGGCATCACCTCTGCTGGGCTGTGTCCCTCTTCCTAACCTTCCCTCTCTTCTTCCACCCTACCCTTGGTTCTCAGTGGCAAGGTATGAGTGCCTAACAGCCAAAAACAGTTCCCAGGCTTTTTCTTGTTATCCTGCAACAGTCACCAACAGTGGGAGGTCCAGCATTTTGTCAAAACCAAGAAATACAGACATTTACACCTGGGTTTCTGTGACTTTTGAGGCTGGGGCAGCTTGGTGCCTTCTCTATCAACACACTGCCACCTGCTGGTTTCTTTCTTCTCAGCAACCAGGTCTGTGCACTGGGCTGATGGGAGAAGGAATGGTAGGTGGATGGATGCTTAGGAGGGGAGCTCCCAAGTTTTGGCTCAGCCCCCAAAAATCAACCCTAATGGATGCCAATAGCCCCTTGCCATCACTAGAAATAAAGGAGGACCTGGTTTTGAGATGGAAGTCACAATTGCTAGAGCAACAGCTAGGCTAAGTCAGCTCTCACCTTGTGATGAGTATTTCTGAAGATTCAGGCCAGGGAGGACCTCCCTTCCGGGGCTCTCTGAGTCCTTGACCCCATCACCTTCTTTGCACTCAACAGGAAGCAGGAGACAGACTGGAATGGGCAGTACACACTCTACGTGCATGATATCTCTGGATGTGAGGCCCAGCTCTGAAGAACTTACTGGCTGTGTGAAACCTTGGGCAAGTGAGTCACTCATTTTTCTGCTGCCATTTCCTTACATGTAAAATGGGAGTAATAATAATGGTGCTGTTGGGAAAGTTAATTCAGTTAATATCTGGAGAGTGTTTAGACCAATGCTTGACACACAGCAGGCACTGTGCAAGCGTTTGCTAGCCAATGAAATTATAAGATGGTGGTACAATCCATGCCAGAAAGAGAGCCAACCCTTCCTCTTTAGGAAGACTCTGATTAGAGCCAACCAAAGATTTGGGAATTTCCTGTGAATTTGGATAGCATGGTAGCCGAGCTGTGAGGCAGAATAGAACTCTCACAGGCTTTGGAATAAGACAAAAACCCGGGCTTATGTGGCAGTCTACCATGTGCTCGCCGTGTTCTCTTGAGCTTGTGATTGTAGGACTCTAGCTTCCTCCTCATCTTTTTTTAAGTTTTATTTTTATTTTTTTATTTTAAAGAGAGTAGTAAAAAAAGAATAACAACATACCAACATCACAGACATAAACAAAACAAAGCAAGAACATTAAAAGTGGTACAGGGTTTCCAAACAAAATGATAGGAATTAACAGTGGTTGTTATATTACATATTGTTATCTTCAACTACGTTGCTCAGATTACCAGATGTAGGAGTGGAAGATTGTTCAGACCATTAAAGAGAATAAAAAAATAATTACTAAATAAAACATTAG
>NW_004955413.1:2715850-2811780 GCF_000276665.1 Chinchilla lanigera | reverse complement strand
TCAGAATTTTTTTACATTTTATTTAATATTGCATTGCTAAATTCTTAAGGCTCTCTTTCTCCCTCCCTCTCTCTCTCTCTCTCTCTCTCTTTTCTCTTCATGTTAGGTTTTCAACCCAGGGCCTTGTACATGCTAGGCAAGTGTTCTACCAGTGAACTACATCCTTAGGCATTTTAAAATTTTATTTTAAAGAAGGGTCTTGCTAACCTGCCCGGGCTTGCCTTGAATTTTTGATCCTCCTGTCTCAGCCTCCTCCTAAGAAGCTGAATTATAGGCATGCTCCACCCACTAGGTGTTGTGTTTTTTATAGGGAGTTTTTTTAATGATCATATGCCATTATTCCTGCCCTATCATAATATGTTCATTCGAGCTGGACACACCTTTTACCTCAAATTGTGATGATGGGGAACCACCTATGACCCTGTCGCAGCCAAGCAGAGAAGGAATTTTGACCTCAGGTGTTCTGAGTCTTCAGGGCTGCCTCCCCATGAAACAATTTTCCCAACTTTGTAAGGGATCTCTAGAGTTTACTCTAAATAAGCAACTCCTTGCTTTGTTCTCGAGTTCTGGCCTCCCTACCCACAGGAAAGCTCTCTCCTTGGGTCTTCTGGGTCCCCTCCTCGCTTGCCACGCCTTCCTGAGGCCACTCTTGCTGACTGTCTGAAGCTGTCACACCCGGGAGATCTCTGTCCTGATTGTGAGGATTCCAACATCCAGACTTCCAAATATCGGGGTTTTTTTAACAGACATTTCATAGAAAGACTACCCAGGGACACAGTGACAAAGACAGAAATGGGCCTCCTTGTGAATGGGTGCCTCCATTTATGATGGGAACTGCAAGGCAGGGAGAAGCCTAAGGTGGGGGAAGGGGCCAGTGGCCTTTCTTCTGTTTCCTGGGAAAAGGATCAGCTGAGTGGGCCAGGCAGTGCGCACCCAGGTGGGCAGGCGGGGGTCCTCATCAGAGTCTCGGCTGAAGGGAACCGTGAAGCTGGTCCACTTAGAGTGTATACTGACTCATGAGGAGATAAACAGGGACCCAAAACATCAGCTGTTGAACCCCAAGGAAGACAGAGGTGAGGAGTGGTGCCCAGGCTTCTGCTACTAGATCTTCCCACCTGATGCTCTGGGCCTCCTGTCTTGGCAAGTGAGCACCTGTCTGGTGACAGGTAGGCCCTGTTATGGTGTATTTTAACAACAGAGATGAAGTCTACAATATTACTAATGAAACTGACTATGTTTTGCCATATACAAATAACTTTCTCTTTTTTTCATATTCTCTCAATTACCCTTCATGATAACCAGAGATAGCACCTTTCTACTAGCTGGAAAGCTGGAACTTTCCCCAGTCTCTCTGCCTGCCACCCTTCCCTGCACCAAATTCTCCCCAGCCAAGGTCATATTTCGTTCAGACATGACCATGACCCTGTGCGGATCACTTCCCTTTGTACTGCTTAATTGGTCAGAGGCAGTCACAGAGATGGACACATATTACTTCTTACCTCTCAAATGAAGAAATTTCCCCCTACACTGGCTGCTAAGCAAATGAACAGACCTTATTCCTATGTGTTCACCAAAAAATGTTTGTCTTTGAAAGATTGCCTTAAAATAGGCAGCCACCTCTGAAGGCTCTCAGCCTGTGCGTGAGAAGGTGTGTGGAAGTGCTCCATCCTGCGTCACTTACACACAGCTCCCTGTGCGTGTTCTGTCCATAGAACGTAGCCCTACCTGGCCTTGAGCTGATTAACTAGTGTGCCTGATGAGCAAATGGTCCCCAAGTAGCACTGTGTCACCTTCAACTGTTCTTTACTTTCCCTGACTATTGAGGCCTCAGAAGTAAAACTTAAATAAGGACTAAAGAGGCAAAGGGAGCAATTATGAAGAGAGATAAAAATATGCAAGGCATAGAGCCAGCTCCTGGGCAAACTTTTCCAGGAACTCCTCCAGTTCTGGGTTCACAAAACCCAGCAGACATTTGCTTCTGCTACCTGTGATTGAGTCCTCTGTCCCCACCCTCTTCAGAGGCTGTTGGTAAAGCATGTATTCAGAGGTCTCTCAGTGGACTCCAAGTCTCCAGCTGGCACAGGAGAAGCATTGAACCTGGTAGCTTTTGTTGGCCAATGCTGCGCTTCCAGTAACTTTTCAGGATGAAAACAAACAACACACACAAAAAAAACAAGTGGAAATGTGTATGTGTACATGTGTGTGTGTTTGAAAACAAGTACAGTATTTAAATATGTACACATGGCCCTTTTCTTTGACCTCTTCACACAGACACACACACACACACACATACAACTGTACAAATACATAAATGCCCCTGCAGAGTTGGGTATGGCAGCACACCCCTAGGAGGCTGAGACAGGCAGATTGCAAGTTCGAGCAGAGCTAGAGTAGCTTAATGACTCAGCAAGACCTTGTCTCAAAATAAAGAATAAAAAGGGCTGAGGATATAGTTTAGTGTGAAGACCCCAGATTCAACCCCTAGTACCACAGGTCAATAAAAACAAGACAAACAAGAAAAGCCTATCCGTGGGACTGGGAACAAAAATATATACAGAGATGCAGCCACACCAGAAATCAAAGACTCGTGCTCATTCATGGGTATACTCAGCCCCACTTTCTCACGGCAAGGTTAGATATCAAATCATCGACCCTTTTACTGCCAGACCTGTTCTTCACAAAGCTCATGACTGCTAGCCACAGAATCCAAGGGCCAAAGCCTTGTTTGCTGAGATGCTGTCAAGTGAGGGGACCCCGTGAGGGGCTGATGTCTAATGGAGGAAAGAGATGAAGAAACAGTCACACGTCGACACGCAAAGCGCCTTGGCAGGTGTGAGCATGGGAGATGGGTCCATTTCTCCTCCTGAACTCTGGGGAGGTGGCAGTTCTCTCCTTCCTTTGCTGGGGGAAATGCAGTCCCTTGGGAGTCTGCTTCATTCGCACAGGTGGGCTGGGAGCCACGCTGTCCTCTGCCTGTGTCTCCATGAAGACAGCTCTGCTAGTCTTAGGCTCCAGCTTGTCCGCTCAGTTACCTTCTCCTGCTCGTTCTTCAGGTGCATCTGGAGGGAAGTTGTGAAAGGCAGAGGCAGCTGTGGGTGGACAGGAGGAGGCCATGCTACACCAGCCAGGGAAGGGGCACTTGGTGAGTAAATGTAGGGGTTGCAGGCAGAGACAGCCACAAACTGACCCTGGGAAAAAGCAAGCTTGGGGTTGGGGGGTAGGGGAAAGCAGTCACAGCAGAGCTGAGGAAGGAGAAGGATCCTCCTCCGGCTCCTCTGGTCTTGGCCAAGGTCAAGCCTCCAACAGCCCATGAAGAGGAAGCACCTCAAAGCCCAACCCAGGAGTCTAAGCATCAGTCATGCCATGCTGGGACCAAAACGCCCAGTTCATCCCAGACCTCTGAGGGATACCTCAGGCTGCCACAGCATCTGGCAAAAATGATTCCCAAGCTACAAAGCTCTGGGATCCCTGTGGCCCCACAGTGTTCACAGAGTCACAGGCTATGAGTGTTCAGAGGTCACCTCGCTGAGCTCTTCACTCCACAGGTGACGAGACTGAGGCCTGAGCATGAAAGTCACTTGCTCAGAGTCCCACACATTGGGGGGGAATGAGGGTGGCTCCAGGATTGGAGAAGAAGGGTAGTGATGTTATCGGATGGGGGGATTAGGGACCAGCAGTGTTTCCCAAGTCCTCATCTGTCCTGATCAGTGAACTGGTCAGGACAATTGGTGGATGTGAAAGATTCCATTTATTTTAGGGTAGAAATAAGAAAAAGGACAAGAAGCACAAAGGAAGTGCTCAGGGAGAAAAGGGTGCCTTGAAAGGAAAAGAGAAGATGCTTCTGCATGCACAGGGGCTGCTCTGGGAGCAAGAGGTCACAAGTCAGATGCTGCCGTCTTTCTGCATCTTAGTAGCTGATCCAGGAGGCTCCACTTCGTCCCAAGCAGGAAGACTGATACCAGGTGCCAGGTTCCTGTGTTTTCATGTCAGAAGATTGGTACTGGGTACAGCGCTCAGCTTGACCCCCCATCAGGCTTGGGTGCTGCTGTTCTGTGTCTGTGGTTAATAAGACTTCTCATTTGTAACCGACTGCTCCAGCCACGTTGCCACACCCAGCCTCCTGCTACTGGGAGACCCTCACAAGTTAGAGGATTTAAGAAAGACCCAGGGATGGGAAGTGCTCATATGTGGTCAGACAGCAAGTCCCAGGGAGCCAATCCATAGCACAGGAGACGTGGACCAAAGAATTAAGCACCTTGCCAGGAATGTTGGCATATGCCTGTAATCCCAGCACTCGGGAGATTGAAGCAAGAGGATTGCTGTGAGTTCGAGGTCAACCTGGGCTATAAAGTAAGTTCAACCCCTCACTGAACTACATAGCAAGGCCCTGCCCAGAAAGAATTAAGCATCTTGATGAAGGTGGGGTGGGTGGGTGAGATGGAGGCAGACAAGTGCAGCTGGCCTAGCAGTTGCTTCGGTTTTCTGTTTTGTGTCTTGGTCCTTCAAGCTGCTGAGAGCAACCTGCAAATACTATGAAGAAAAGAAGAAATTCTCAGGTCTCATGCTGAGGATTTCTGGCATAACCACTTGAGGAGGCTCATGATGGCGGCAGGGAAGCAGGACGCTGAGGGAATGGGTTTGCAACGCCCCCTGTACTGTGTCTCCCAGCAGCCACCTGCTCACCCCAGGGATGGGTGTCCGGGAGCTCTGAGGAGCAAGAGATAAGTGGGGGCAAGGCTGGGTCTCAGGACCTCACAAAGGGGCACTGAAGGGGCAGGACAGGTGTATGCATCCACAGGCCGGCACAGAGGTGCATCGCTTACCTTGACACCAGGGCCCCATCGAGCTGTGGCCGCCAGATGAACAGCACCGTTCTGTGGTGGCAGACATGAGGAAGGTGAGCCAGGCTGGCTTCGTGTGTGAGAAAAAGAAGACCTGAAGAAGAAGGGGTGGTGTCAACGCTTGGGCCTTCTTACCCTGAATTCTTCTTCTGGAGCTCAGCTGATATCTTCTAGGTGCACCAGGTGACTTTGCCCATTTTATTGAAGGAGAGACTCAAATGAAAGGAGGGCAACGACAGTACACATACGTTTTGCATGAACTATTTGTATGTGCCAGTGTGTGTATCAAAAATCATTTAAAAACTGCATAATGGATGCAAGTTATGGTCCTATTATCTTCATTTTACAAATGGAGAAATTGAGGCGCCAAAAGGTTAAGTAACATGCCCAAAGACACACTCCTAGTAGGTAGCCAGATGGTACTGTTAGCATCCTGGTTTCAGAGACCATGCTCTGCGCAGTATCCTGTCCTTTCTGGGAAGAAAATGCTCAGCAAGAGGCTGATCAGACAAGGCCCCTGCTTTCATTGCTACCGCACCACTGCGATCCTGATCCAGCCCCTGGGTCCTGCGAGCCCTCTGACTCACAAGCAGGGTTCCTTCCCCTCGTAGACACATGAAGATATCTTTTGCTGTCTGATGACCCTTGCCACACAATAGGGCTTTTACAGTGTGTTCAGTTTTCCATTTTAACTTCATCCATAACCCGGTTCCTGGTAGAGTTAATGAGGACATATGTACAGGTCCTGGGACCAAACCTGGGGTTCCCTGGGAGGCTGTGGCAGTGAGATGCTACCCTAGTGCCACAGCAGCCTCCAGGGCCAGGCTCTGGGACGGAGGCCATGGAAGAGTTTTTCACCTGGCGAGTCTAACACTGCCCCAAACTCGGCTGCCCTGCCGGTGGGTGAGGATCTTACTTGGCCTGGTCCTGCAGGAGCCTATGGGAAGCGCTACTGGTGCACGCCCGCCACCTGCTGGTCACGTAGGGGAAGTTCACTCAGGCTGTGGTCTCTCCACCTATCGATCCGATTAAGCTCTGGCTGTTCCCACAATGGCTACTTTTCCTTAGGCTGCTCCCCAGTAAGCCTGAAGCTCCTGGCGCAATCACAAAAGAACTCTCCAAATACGTCCAGCCCCATCCTGAGCCCAGGAGGATCTCGTTTGTTGTCCATGAGCTTGTGAATTTCAAACCTGCTCCCAGGGATGGCTGTGCTGGCCCATAAACCATCCTTCAAGTCATACTTAGCTCATCCCTCAGACTCCACATCAGTGCCTGGGGACCTGTCAGACCTCAGCTCTTTGATGTGAGGAAGCCTTGTGTTCCGCTTGCAGCTGAAACAGAACAGAACAATAACAAAGCAGTTACGGCTCATGCGTGCCAATCAGTACTAAACATACAGTATCAACTTGCGTCATCAAACTCAGCCTCCTCTCCAGTTTCCATTCACATGGTAGGAATGGTTACTCCCATTTCATGGATAAGAACATAGAGGCCCAGGAATTCTAAGTACTTCATGGCAAGTAACTGGAGAGCTAAGATCCCAAGGCAGGTCTGAAGCTGTCCAACGCCAAAGCCCACGCCTATCCAGCCAGCTCAGCGATTCCCATCAGAAGGCTCTGGGGAGCCACATTGCAGTGCTTCTCACCCATGCCACTCCTCATCCCGGGCTCACTCCAGTGGGGTCCGCAGCTGGCAAGAGCAGCTACTGTCACCAGTGCAGGGACCATGAACTACAAGGGAAGGAGCTGCTTATAAAGCCCGCCCCACCGCAGCGAGGACTGACGCCCAGGGCCTGTGCCGCTGACGTCAAACTCAATCACGCTCTGGACACTGCCCCACTCTCCAAGCCCAGGGACTCTTGGTGAGCATACCAGCCACATCAACCTTCATGGCTGGATTGGAGGCTGGGATCCGCACACAACTTGTTGGTTTCTGATTATTTTTTTTAATGCAGACAAATACAGACTACAAACATGGCGCACTCTCGGTACCTCCAATGGGTACGGCCCTAAGGTGCTGAGGGGTTGGGGTGAACTACTCATGACTCCCAGGGAGCTCAGAGCCTCACTGAGGATGTGGAAAGTCATCCTAACCTTTAAAGTTGGTGCCACGGAAGAACAGAAAGTGTTCCGGAAGTCAGCAGAGACTGAAGAGCAAAGAGGCCTTCAGCAAACAGAGGGAAGGGATGGTTCCACAGCAGGTGGAGAAGGCATGGTGCTTGGAGCTGGCTCCTTAGTTCCTGAGCTAGTGAGGAGCCCAGGGGACTGGGTGGCAGTTCCTACCCCAGGGAACAAGAGAGAGGGTTATAAGGGTTAACTGGCCCTTGGAGGCTGTTGTAAGGAGCTTGGATGTCATCATCTGTTGGTCTTTGGACAAGAGTGTGTTGAATAATATCAAGTACTTCTCCAGGACATCAGTCACAGTGGACTTGAGGAGAGATGTTCCGCCCCAGGCTGAGAGTGGAAGCCTGTAACAAGAACTAGACAGATCTTAGGAGGGAAACAGCCTGGCCTCGGGGTTTGCAAAGATCTGACACTGACCTGAATCTGAAGGATATGCAGGCGTGGGAGGAGGCAGGGAGGAGGGCAGCTCTGGGAGGAACATGCTGTGAGCCCAGACCTGGGGCCTAGGGGTATAGCCCGCAGAGGCTGGAGGATGTGGGCAGTGGTGTTTGGTGAGAGCCCCGGGCCAGTGGGAACTGTGGAGAGCTCCGGTGCCACTGAGTTATGTCACCCCCTGTGGCTGGATCAGTGCTGTTGTGAAGGTCCCATGAGCACATCCTCCTGAAGCACTTGGAGCAGTAGCTTTCCTGCCGCCTGCTGGTCCCCGGAGCGCCCCAGCTGCTGCCTGCCTACACCCAGCTGTTTATACCCATCAGCCCTCATGCCACAATGTGAGCAGCCTGGCACAAAACCCATGCTCATTTTCTGCTGGCTGAGTGACTGCTCAGTGCCTCAGGAGGAACCCGGGTGTAGGGGCTGGGGGAGCTAGGCAGAGGGTCACAGAGCCCGGAAGACAATGGGGTGCAGAGTTCTGGGTGTGAGGAATAATGCACTCCACTCTCTCCTTCTGCTGTGCTGACCTCTGCTCTTCCATGAAGGAGATGCAGAATGGACATTACTAAGGCGAATGGGATAGCCGAAGAGGGACCAGAGTCCCTGCTCCAGCTCAGACCCCTCCAAGGCCTCCAAGCTTTCTGAGTCACAAGCTCATGGTTTTGTCTACCCTGGGCACTCCAAGAAGGAACAGACTCCTCACCAGCCTTACCTCATGGAGCATACAGCTTGGGAAACACCAAGCCAAGCTGTGGGGAGGAAGGGGTCCCGCTGCCTCTGAGGGTGCCATGGAGATGAAACGAGAGCCCATCAGCACCTGGAGAAGACGGATGAGGAGACTTCAGAGAAGCCAAGGTAAGGATGACAGCCAGCTGCTCCCCACCACCCACGCCCTCCCCTCACCCAGCTCCAAGGCCTGCTCATCCCCACGGCTCATCCCCGAAAGGCCGACATCAAGGCTGGGCTGATGGACAAGTGACATTCCCACTGCTGGACACCATTGCCTACCCCTGAAAGCCTGGTGCATATTCCTGGACTTCCATGGTCCTGGCCATCAGGAGCACTGATACACAGAAGCAGGATTTCTACCCCCACCACTGCTTCCCTCTGGGGTCTAAGAAACCCGGCTTCCTCAGTGCCCCTAGCACAAGCACTAGCCTTGCTGCCTCCCGCCATTCTTGCCTTTGGACGTTGGCTGAGTGCTCGCGTGCACCTTTGGGAGACTCCATGGGCCATCCTCAGTGTGGGCACTTGGGATTCCCAGCCCCCGTGGCCCGCGGGTTGCCGGGACCGGAGACAGGGCTGTGGGGGCTGTGCATCATGCAGGTGATCTCCTGCATCCCCTTTCCTCCCCTCTCTCCTTCTGCACAGCCAGCTCTTTCTGAGCACACCGGCTTCCCCCGCCCGCCACCGAGCCCAGCCACCTCCAGTCCTCCAGTGAGTCACTCACCCCTGGGGCTCCTCCTGGGCTCTTCCGCACGGCCTGCTGGTGACGAGCTGAGCTGGCCATTGCTGGTCAGTGGTGGCTCTCTGGGAAGGCTCCCCCGGCTCCAGGCCCAGGGCTGACCTAGGGCAGTCCTTCCCTCCAGGAAGCTCTCTACTCCTGTGCTCTGTGCTCAGATCTGCAGTGAGCCCCGCCCTCCACACACACCCACACACACAGTGACCCGAGACGGAGGCCGATGTTCACATCCTCCCTGCACTGGGCACCTCACCATTCTCACAGCCCAAGGGACAGAGAGAGCAAGACTCTTCTGAGGCAGGAGGAGGGAGGACACTCGCAGGACAAGGGTGCTGGAGTCATCTCCAAGAGGGCCAAGGGAAACTCAGGTGCCAGTGCCATGGTGAGGGGAGAGATGCACAGCTCCTTCCCCTAGTGTCCCGTGACCTGTGGCCCACACTCTGCCCTCACAGCACAAGGCTGCTATCAGAGAAGCAGGCAGGCGAGGCAGGGGGCAGCTCAGGCCTCTCCCATTCCTCCAGCTCAGGCCTCGCCCTCTTGTCTCAGTGCAAGTCCTCCTCCTTCTGCCCTCTGTCCCGCACAGCTGAGTTAAGTCTCTCTATGTCTCTGCTTCTCCCTCTCTCTCCCTCTCTCTCTCCCTCTCCATTCTTTCTTCTTTTCCTTTAGTTTGTTTTGGTAGTGAGGATGGAACCCAGGGCCTTCACCCCGAGCTACATCCCCAGCCCTTTTTTATCTTTAAGACTGAGTCTCCCTAAGTTGGTCAATTTCCCAGGCTGGCCTTGAACTTGCGATCTTCCTGCCTCGGGCTCCAAGAGCTCAGGGATTACAGACACGAGCTGCCTCACCTGCTTCATTGGCTTTAACCTGCTGAATCTCCACACTTTAGCTCTCCACTCACACAGAGTCTAAAGGAGTATTGGAGTAGCAGGGAGCCCCAGACAGGCAATGCTTTTCCTGCCATCCCCCTCTGTCAACCTAGCATGAAGAGCTTCAAATGGCCGTTTGCCCAAATAACTTCCCTTTCCCCTCCTTCTAAGATATGAGGGGAAAGAACCAAATCTAGATCCAGATTGCTGAACGGAGTCTGGGCAGTCTGTGCCATAGGTCTCATTTCAGCGCCCAAAGGGCAGCTCCTGGATCCAGACTCTTTAGAATCCTCTGCCTCATTTCTCCTTCTGACAAGATGGCACACCATGGTCTGTGCAGACTTGTAAAAGTCCAAGTATACTTAAACCCTACATTGTCTGCTCAGTGCCAAGAGGATTAAGAGCCGTGAAGACCCAGCAAAAGTAAAAGGTGCTTAGGACACGGTGGCCCACGCACACTTGGTGTTGTGTACACCCATTTGTACTCGTGCCTGCACACTCTCACCCTGCTTTGACACTGTGTAGGAAAGGTGCCTGTTAGAGTCAGAAGACAAGGCCTTGGTCTCATTCTCCAACAGAATCAAGTCAGAGCTATTCTCGCGGGACTCCCAGGGTGCCGTTGCTCCAGCAGACCCTCCCTGTGCAAGATCTACGCGCTCTTGGATACACCCGTCCCCCTCAACTCTCCGGGGTTCCCCCTCCACTGCGTGCTCCACGTCAGCTGCGTCCTCAGCCTCCAAGGCCCCTCTGCGCGTTCCTCCTCAATCCCAAGGCAGACACTGTCTGTACCGAGGACTTCAGGCTGAGAGTGTGATCTTCCAAAGCCAGCTGCACACTCAGGGAAAAAGGACCCCACACTCCACTCATCAGACTGGTGGGGCAGCAGCAAGCTACAGGAGTCGACGCGTGAGGACTGAACTCTCCAGCTCATGTTTCAGCTGTCTCCACCCTCCAGCTCCTGGGCAGGACCTGACACTATGATGCCCATGACTTGGTCAGTGCCTGGAAGGCTGGTCAGTCATAAGAGTGGAGCTGTAAGCTTCAGACAAGATGACTGCTGCCTGGGGATCGAGTGTCCTTTCCCAGAGCTCAGCCAGCCATCTGCTGTAAGGGACCCATCACTCAGCACCCACTAACCCCAATCCAATGTCTTTTGGGCTTAGAGAGCTGTTTGCCCATCAGCCTGTATAACTGTAAAGTGAGGTTGTGATCAGATGCCACCATAGAGTCTGCCTTCCCTGAGCAAAGCAATAAAAGGCACAAGAAACACATACGCACACACGAATGCGCACATACACGCACCCACACACCTTGCTCAACCCTCAGGATCACAGGACTCTGGCTGCAGCTTGTGGGAAATTCTTTCTGCCACCCTGGGGTCCTGAGGTGAGAAGGAACCCCTTGTGAGGGCCACTGGCTGGAAGCTGCAGGTGCAAAGCCCTGCACTACAAGGAGCAGTGCACACAGATGCCCACAACCTACCGACAGCTATTGCTTATTAGGTCCGGTCTGTGCACCGAGGACCAGTCTCCACTCACACACCCCAGTGCCTCTCGTCCTCAAGAAAACACAGCATACTGACACCTCCTCTACCATGAGGAAACTGAGGTGCAGAAACACTGTGAATAAGTAGCTGGGCCAGAAGTCGGGAGAGTGGTCAGCTCCCTATACTCATTTGAACAGAAGAAACTAACTCTCTCTCTCTCTCTCTCTCTCCTTCTCTCTCTCTCTCTCTCTGGAGAGTCATCCCAGGGCCTTTACACTGAGCTACATCTATACATCCCTGACCCTTTTTATTTTGAGACAGGATCTTGCTCAGTTTCCCAGATTGGGCTAGGGCTTGCCATCTTCCTGGCTCAGCCTCCCGGACTGCTCAAATTACAGATGAGACACACTAAGCCTGGCTTTGTTTCATTATTGTTCTAAATTGCTTCAAAGTTTTTAGAGAGCAACACGGTTATCAAATAGAGTAAAATTTTAGAGAGTAGCGCGGTTATCCAATAAACAGACACCTATGTGTACGAACATCTTTCGCACGTCCTAAGTAGAGCAGATTTCAGGCGCAACTCTGGGCAGCTATTTCCTAACCCGAGGAACTCACTCCTAAGTAGAATCTTTCAGAAAACCAGGTGAGACGAATGAGTGCGCGCGTGCACACATATTTATTTATTTATTTGTTTATTTATTTATTTAGGCGGGGAGGGGTGGGGTTCTGGAACCGGGAATCAAACTCAGGACCTCGCGCTTGCCAGGCAGGCGCTGTACCGCTGAGCTAAATCCCCAGCCCCTGCACATGTATATTTAACGCATTTTTCTCTAAATACCATTAAGTATTTATGTCTCTTCCTTGATCAGTCCTAGATGCCCCAATCACACCGTTTCTGTGTTCCTACTTTGCTCTCCTCTCCCTTTTCCTTGAGAAGCGGCAGGATTGGGCAGTCGGGGAGGAGCGAGCCAGATAGGAGTCCCGGAGAGGAGCTGGAAGCCCTGCTGGGGCGGAGAGGGGTGCGAGCAGAGCCCTGGGCCGCTGAGGAGCTGAGGAGGAGGAGAGGCTGCGGGACATGACTGAGGGGCTCGGGCCGTGAGCCAGACATCCTGCGCATCCCCAGGGCCTCACCTCACTACCTGCTGGGAGGAGGCAGCCAGAGTCTCTGAGGGTCAAAACTGCCGAAGGGAAGGCTCATCCCTGGCCTCATTTATTCCTTTGCCCTTGGGCTCCCAGCCCTTGATGCCCCGCGGAGCACTGCACCCTGTGGTCTGGCAGCCTCCCCTCCCAGTCCTGTCTATGCTGGGCATAGACAGCAGACTGGGACCTCGACTCACAGGGGCCAGGCCATGTCCTGCCAGCCTCAGGATGCCACAGTGGGGATCTGCACGGTGCAGGCCATCACTAGCCAGAACAACAGAATCATTCATGTCATTAACTGCAGGCGTCCGCGGCGATGTGCAGGAGGCCATTATCAGCAGCACCTGTACCTTCCAGGAAAGCGTGGTCAGCTGATCTTCAGCAGAGCTGAAGATTGAAACCACTGCTGGCTTTCAACTCCCGAGGGAACCCGCTCTGCTTGGACAGAGCTAGGGACAGGAGAGGCATACAGAGAATCAGATGGGCCAGCTGTGCTTCTGGCACCGTGGTCCCCTGGATGGCCCTGACATTTCTCTCCCACTTGGTAGAACAATGTTCAAACCCCACTATCCTCCTCCTCTGCCTCACTACAGATAAGATCTTCTGAGGTCTGTCATAGTAAACATCCTAAAAACACAAGGTTTGTCACAGTAGCCTCTCCATCAGGAAGTGGAGGAACCTATTTATTGTCTATAGGTTTCAGATGCAGCTCAGACTAGTGCCAGAATGCTCTATGAATGCGGCAATACTCACCAGGATAAACAAAACCTAGTGCAGAGTATTTCTAGCCCATAAAAAGGAACGAAGTACTGATACATGCTGCATGAATGAACACTGAAAACACTACGGTAAATGAAGGAATCCAGACATTCAAAAGGTCACATGTTGTAAGATTCTATTTATATAAAATGCCTGAATGAAGCAGATAGAGAGAGATAAAGAGGAGACCAGTAGTTTCTAGGGCTGGAGGGCAAAAAAAGGGAGGAACTTGGGAACCACTGCTCATGAGCATGAGGCGATGGAAACATTCTAGCATCAGAGTGACAATGGTCACATCACTGTGAATATACCAAAGCCACCAAGTCACACACTCTGCAAGGTGAATTTTTATGATTCATGAGTTGAAACCATCTTCCTTGAACTGCAGGCAGAGGAGAGGGTGAGATCTGCCAAGACCTGGAGCTGCGGAGCCAGGAAAACTCTCTCTTCATTGGCACCAGACTTGGCAGTGCAGTCCTGGGAATGGGGTTGACACTGAGGCCCAAAGCCAGGGTCCTTACAGGAAGCTGTCTGGGCCAACTTGTTACAAAACCAGCACTCTTCGCAAGTTAGGACTGCAAAGAATATGCACATTCTTTCCAACACTGCCTTTGTTGTCTGGATCACCAATTGGATGGATTAGCGCCATTCTCAATGGCTCTGCTCCCCCTAGCCTGTTCTAATCCACAAAAGAAAGGAAGGCTCTGGGGCTTAAGTACATGTCAACGTGGAGTGGCAGGTTTCCTCAGCGAGCTGGACTGTGAACATGTCCAGTGAAACAGTTCTTTATTTCTCACTCATTCTCTTATCTCCAAATCCAGTCATCCTACCTAATAAATCACTTGGCCAGAGTGAGGATTTTTTTTTTTTTTGAAGCATTGGTTCCTACACCCACTTTTGTAAATTTTCACATATTACATAGATGCTATTTAAGTGTTCTGAGATCCTACTACTCTTATTCTCAAGGCATGTTGAATGAGTGCCCCTTTGATTCTGTATTTCCATCTAAATAGTAAGGAGAAACACTCAACTGTTAGAATTCTTGGGGAATATTACTTTTTTTCTCCATTTCTGTCTTTTCATAGCTGAGAAACCATTCTGACTGTTACAATTTTCTCCTCATTTGTTCAATTTGTTCTTGTTTAAAATTTTACTGTTTATTGCACTTAATTGGGAAGCAAAGAGATCAAGAAAGCCACTTTATTATCTCTGCATAGTCCTCAAGTCCAATTGGGTAAAGGGGGATTTCAGCCTCATGCAACCAATCTTGGGGTTGTCTGTGGACTTGGGGTCCACGGCACTGGCTGGTGTGAAAGGGGAGGGGCCAGGACAACGGGGCGCTGGGTTCCGGTGCCAGCTCTGTTCTTGTGTACCCAGTAATTCTGGGAAGGTCTTTTTTCTGGGTCTCAGTGTCTCTGCCTGTAAATCAAAGTGTCCAGAATGGCTGACCTGGCCCAAGAGCCCAAGGTTCCACTATGTCCATGCTGTCAGCTGTCATAGTAATGTCGTTTACTCCACACCTACCATGAGGGTGGCTTTCCAGAGCCACTTCAAATGGTAAAAGACACCACTTGTTCCCAACAAATGTGCTCCAGTGCATTATCTATGGAATTAGCACAAGGCCAAATGCCAAAACTTGCTAGATAACTATGAGGCAGGTAGAATTACCTTTATCAAGTTCCTTTCTGGTCCAGTTTCCAGTTACTGTGGTGCACAAATCTATGGACCTGTATCAGGGGCAGGGGGCAAGGGGTGCTGAGGTGGGTTGACATGGCCCAGGCTGCCGGGCCTGAGTCTGTTTGGTTGGGTGCAAGCCAGAAAACCCAACCCCATGGAGAGCCCAAGGCTGGGATGCAGGGGAGGATGAAGTCACAGTGTTCTTTCCAGAAAGGATTACATCGTCATCTTCTTCCTATGGCTAATGCTGGGCTGCTTTGGGAAGAGAGGGTCTGCTGCGGGGCAGAAACCAGGGAGCATGGGCAGCAATGCACTGTGATACTACCTAGTTCCACTGGGGTCATTCAGTCCTTAAATCCCAGCTATTCTCTTTCTGTTCACAAACCCCAATTTCTAGGTGGAACAACACAGAAAAATGTGTCCTAGCTCTCAAATCTGCTGGGGACACACCCCTGCCACTTTATGGCTCTTCACAGCAACACCTGAGCTGGCTGTCAGCTTGTGTTACACAGGCAGGGCCCAAGGGACACAGTGCCCAGGGCTCATGCTCTTGTGCTGTTTCCTCCCCACTGACTGGGTTTGGGTGTAGAGTTCCTTCAGCGAATGTGACATTTGCAAGCACAATGCAGTCAGAATCCTTCAAAGCACTTGCACACAGGGCTCAGCCTCTTGAGAACCCTGGGAAGCCTGGAACCCTGTGCCCCAGAGTAAGATGTTCAGTTACTGCCTGCAGTACCTAGAGAGAGATCCTGGTCAGCCCCTGTAAATGAAGAAGCCGTGTGGAGCGCTCCAGCCCCAGCAGAAATCCTGTGAAGCAGAAATTCCCAGTCTGGTCCAGGCAACCCCAGGAAATCAGAAGAAATAATAAGACACTGGTACTTTATGTCACTAAGTTTGGGGGACAGTTTGATACATGGCTACAGATAAATGAAACACTGAGACGCAGTTAAAGCTGAGTTAATTGTACCAAATTAACTCTTTATAGCTGTATCTCCTTTGAGAAATAAAGTAGAAGAATGTTTTCACCATTTCCAGGTGAAAAGAACTTCAGCATCTGCAGCTGCAGCCAGGAACATGCTGCCACCCCACATGACAGGCAGAGCACACAACAGACCATGTACTCTAATCTGTTCTGCTTTTTTTTAATGCACTGCTTTTTTTTTTTTCCCCCGGTACCGGGAATCAAACTCATGACCTCACGCTTGCCGGGCAGACGCTGTGCCACTGAGCTAAATCCCCAGCCCCTTGGCCCATGCACTCCTGCAGCACTGCTGGGAGATAATGGCCAGCCCTGGAGTTTCAGTGAGTCCCCAAGGCCAAAGGGAGGAACCAGGATTCAACCCAGTCTAACCACCTGTCTGCCCACCTCCTCCTGTTCCGTTGTTCAATTGCTGGAGCCATTTCAAAACAGAAGAGTTATGGAGGATCATGAATTAAATCCTCACTTAGTTGCACTAACTCCTTGACTGTCCCAGGCAAGGAGAGCGCTGAGAACACCCTGCTCTTTTTCCCATAAAACTCATGCTCACTCCAACAAAACCTCATGCTCCAAAGGACTTGCCTGTATGAGTATTTGCAGGGTCAAGGGGAAGCTTTGCGGTATTTTCCAGCTCTCTGAGGTATGGTTTACAAATAAGGTTGCATATATTTAAGGTGCACAATGTGATGTCTTGATACATGTGTGAATTATGAAGTGATTATACAATCAAGCTAATCAACATCCGTATCATTCACATAATTACTTTGTGTGTAACAAGAACATTTAAGATCTACTCTTGTAGTAAGTTCCAAGTATACAACCCAGTATTTGTTAACTATGATGACCATGCATCATATTAGATCACAGTAATTTTCTCATCCTGCCTAAAACTCTGTACCCATTTAAATATGATTCCCTGTGTCACCCCCACCCTCATCTTCCACCACTTCAGTCTCTATTATATGACTGTGACTGCCCTAGTACTTCACAGAAGTGGAGCCATAGGATATTTGTCTTTTTGTGACAACTTTTTCCACTTAGTATGATGCCCTCAAAGCCCATCCACTGTAGCATGTTTCAATATTTCCTTTCTTCTTAAGGCTGAAAAATATTCTGCCATGCATATATGTACACACAGACACATCACATTTGTTTCATCCCTTCATCTCTTGATGGACACTGAGGTTGAGTCTGAATCTTTGGTTTTTGTGAATAATACTGCAATAATCACAGGAGTGTACATATATCATCCGGGTCTTGATGTCATTTCTTTTGGCTCTATACCCAAGCGTGGGATTGTAAGATCTATGGTTTGACTGATTGATTGACTTAGAGTCAGGGTCTTACTATGTAGTTTAGGCTGGCCTTGAATGTGCAACCATCTGCTTCAGCCTCCCAAGTGTTGAGAATACAGGTATGTGCCCCAGGCCCAGTTTATTTTTAATTACTGAGGAACCTCTCTACTGTTCAGCAAAAGGGTTATACCATTCCAGCAGTGCACAAGCGCTACCTTCTCCCCACATCTTGTCCAACACCTTTTTGCTAACAGCCATTCTAACAGCTTTAGGTGAGAACTCCTTGTGTTTTCCTTAGCATTGTGTATACATCTAGGCCATTTGTATGTCTTCTTTTGAGAATTATCTATTTGGGTCCTTGCTCATTTTATAACCAGGTTATGTGGTTTTGTGGTTTTTGTTTTTTAACCACTGAATTGTTTGTTTTCCCTCTATACTTTAGATGCTCACCCTTAGCACATGTGAGTTTGGAAATATATTTTCTCAGTTTGCAGGTTGTCTCTTTCACTCTGTGGATTGCTTCTTTGCTGTGCAGAACCTTTCTGAGTTCCATACAATCCCATTTGTCTAATTTTGCTTTTGTTGCTCATGCTTTTGGAGTTATGCAAAAAATTAATTGCCCAGACCAAAGTCAAGAAGGTTTCCCTCCCTATTTTCTTCTAGTAGTTTTACACTTTCTGGCAAGCGGCACTTAAGTCTTTAATCCATTTTGAGTGTATTTTTGTAGCAGATAAAGGGCCAACTTCATTTTTCTGCTTATAGGCATCTAGTATTTTCAATACAAATTTATTTCTAAACATCTAGTTTTTTCCTACTGGGTGTTTTGGCATTTCTGACATAAATATGTGGATTTATTTCTGAACTTTCTATCCTCTTCCATTGCTCCGTATATGTGCTTTTAGGCCAGTACTAGTGTTTTAATTACTACAACTTTGTAGAATATTTCAAAATCAGGTATTGTGATTTTGTTCTTGCTTATCATTGCTTTAGCTATTCAAGGTCCTTTGAGATGCCCTAGAATTTTAAGGAGTTTTTGGTCATTAGAGTTTTTATGGGGATTGTGTTGGAACTGCAGATTACTTTGGACCATATGGGAATTTTTAACAAAATTTTAATTCCTCCAATCATACAGGACAGTTTCCAAAGTATTTTATTTATTTGAGTCCTTTTTTTTCTTAATCTAGTTAGACTTCAGTCTATTTCATTTATCTTTTTAAAAATTGATTTTTAGTTTCACTGATTTTTCTATTATTTCTCCATTTTTTCATTGATATCTTTTCTGATCTTTATTATCTTTATTATCATTTGGTCTTGGTTTGTTTCTTCTCTAGTTCCCTGTGGTGTATAATTAGGCTGTTTAATGTGTGTTTTCTTTTCCTAGCGTAGGCCTAGATCACTGTAAATTTCCTTGTAGAACTGCTTTTGTTGGATCTCACACTTTTGTATATTACATTTCCATTTTCATCTGTCTCAAAATATTTTTTATTTCCCTTCAATTTCTTCTTTGACCCATTGGTTAACCAGAAGTGTGTTGTTTAATTTCCATATATTTGCAAACTTTTCAATTTTCCTCTTGTTATTAATTTCTAATTTCCTGCTATTGTGGTTGAAAACAACACCTGATGATTTCACTACTCTTCACTTTGCTAAGAACTGTTTTGTTTGCTAACATATGATCTGCCCTGGCGAAAGTTTTGCGTGCTTGGGAGGAGTGTCCATTTTTCTACGGAGTGATGTTCTGTCTGTGTTGGAGCATCTGAATTACAGTGCTCAGCCTGCTCTTTCCCTCCTGATTTTCTGTCTGGATGCTCTGTCCATTACTGAAAGTGGGGAACTGGAGTCTCCCCCTGTTATTGTCTTGCTGTTTATTTCTCCCTTCAGTTCTTGCTCATATATTTTTATATATTTAGGTGTTCCGTGTTGGGCACATATCATTACTGTATCTCCTTGAAAAATGTATTCCTTTACCATTATATGTCATTACATGGAGACATTTTATCTCTTGTCACAGTTTCTGTGTTTAAGTCCATTTCCTCTGACATGAGTAAGGCCATCCCTACTGTCTTTTGGGTGCTGTCGCTTGGATGCCTTTCTTCGTCCCCGCGCTTCCCGCTCGTGGGTGTGGGTGTGGGTGGCCCCGGGGAGTCTCTTGTGGGCAGCCTAGTGTGGGATCTTACCTTTCAAAATCTGTCCAGTTCACCAAGGTGGCCTGGTGCCAGGCTCATAGAGAGTCAGGGGTCGTTCTTCTTCCCCGTCCCTGGGTATCTGTGGTGCACAGCGAGGTGAGAGGGAGGGATGCACAGGTAATGTGGCGCGGTCCCTCCACCCCCTCGATGTGTCTTTCCCTGCCCGAGCCCTGTCGTTTCTCACTTATCTTCTTGGCTCTTGGGAAAGTATGTGTGTGCACTCATGGCTGTCTGAGTTCCTGTGGCAGTGCAGGAATGGAGTTCCGGGGCATCACAGTTACCGCCTTGCAGACACCAGTCCTTACTTCCTATCTGGATCACGCTGTGTCCCTGCAGATTGGAGAAGCACCCACTCTCGGCAGACACTCCATAAATGTTTGTTGAATGAATAAATGAACAAATGAAGTGTGAGTGAAACCCCAAATCTAGGGCCTGGTGTGTATCTCCCTGGTGACCAGCCTTGGATTTATGCTCCGTGGTGCCTCTGGGCCTCCAAGGGACCTGCTAGCCACCACTTCTCAGCCTTCCAGATCTGCCCATTGCAGGCCTGCAAGCTTATGCTTTTCTCCTTCTTGCCACTAGAGGGCAGGCGCAGCTCGTGTACTCAGCACCAGGCCAATATGCTCCCCAGGCTCCAAAGTCACCTTGGGTACAGGCCTGAACAGAACACTACAGGGCTCTGTTTAGGTCCGTCTAACTCAGAGGTCACACAGAGGTGCCAAGTGGAGAACAGGCACAAGATAGGAGTCATATCCTCCACTCTGTGTGCAAGAGATGACTTTGGAGTCCCTTCTGCAGTGGCCCAGGCCCCTCTCCTTGCTGGGATCCCAGGCAGTGTCACTCCCCACAGTACAGGAGGATGTCTCCATGGTCAGAAGGCTGCTGAGGAGTGGAAACAGAAGAGAAGGTTCTCAGGTGGCCCTGAGTGTGGAGCACAGGCTGGCCCAGGCCAGGCTGTCCTGACTACTCGGGTCCCTGTCTCCTCTAGCTGCCCTCCAGGCACCTTGGTGGGGGCGGCAAGTGTTACAATTCCACATTTCACATCAGTAGAGTGAGGGTCACAGTGGATAGTTAATCCTCCTGTGCTCACAGCGCTGATAGGCGACCAGGTTGTGCCTCCAACACAGGAGAGACTGACTTCACAGTTTCTGGTGCGCAACCACAAGGAAGCTAAGGCTTGGGAAATGAGAAACTTCCGGGCGTGAGAAGGCAGTGGAATGGTGGAGGGTAAACACGTGTAAAGAACTTGACTGATGCCCCAGCATTCCTCAACCACTCAACTCCTGCAGCAAAAAAACAAATGTGGTGGCTGAATCACACTTGTCATCCACCTTTCTGATTCCTGGGGGACCTCACTGGCTCTGGGACTTTCGTGTCCCTGTTGCTTCTCTTTCCTCTGGCTCCTCCTCTGGCTCCTCCTCTTGGAGTGGAAGCTGCTGACCTCCCCTCCCTGCCCCCATCTCTTGGACGTGCAAATTACCTGCTTCTCTGGGGCTTCCAGTGCAAGGTCTAGAGAAGGGAAAGAAAAACGGCAAGACTGCTGGCCTGAGCAAGGTGGAGCCCCCTTCTCCTCCTTTCACAGATTTGGGCAAGACTGACACTGGTTTCTAGGGGGCAAGTCCTAGGTCCTTTGCTTTTCTCTGTCCTCATCAGCCCCTGACTCATTTTGGGTCAAGCCAAAGGAAGAGATCGGCTTGCATGCGGGTCCTGCGCTGGACACCAATGCGAGTGGGAACAGGACACATCTGCAAATGCCAGCACCTCAGCCCATGGTTGCGAGAGCAGAAACCCAGTGCAGACAGCTGTGACAGGAGGTCCTGGCGGGACACTTGCCTTCCGCTCAGTAGCTATGACCTCAGTGGTAGGATGAGGCTGCCCAAGGCAACGTCTCCTATGTCCACCACAGGAGCAGGCAACAGGCACTGCAGGCTGCTGCGTCCTCGCTGAGCTGCTTCTGCCTCTGGTGCTCAGAGCTATTTGTGTTCCCAGGAGAGATCCCAGGGCTCTCTGTGCCTATGCCTGCTGCCCCTCCCAGGATCCCACCCTGGGCAGGGCCAGACTGGGACAGACCCATGTCTGTCATGAGCTGCAGAAGATGTCACCCTGTGTCTTTATCCGCAGTGTCTGTTCCGAACTGGGATCCGGCCAATATAACTCCTTCTGCTGCCAATGCAGAGAAGTCTGAAGCTAATGCTCCTTTCTCCATGGCATGTGAAGCTCCTAAAGTGTTCACAGCACAGGTTTCCCTAAGTAACAATGCACAGGGGTTTGGCCAGTCAGCTTGGATCAGCCAGACAGGTCCACACAGGTACCCCACCCCCTGTTCCTGTGGCAGAGCCCTGCTGCAGTGAGCAATGCCTTTTACAGATGGGGGAAGTGACTGGCACATAGTAGGTGCTCAATAAATTCTGGCTGAAGAGGAGACTTCTGGCACGCTTGCTTATTTTTGACAAAGGAGCTCTCAGGAGCCTCCAATAGCCCAAGTCATTCAACTGCAAGGGGAGCCAGGGGACCTCGGACCTGCTGGAGGCAGCAGCTCCTGCTTCAGGAGGAGAGGAATGGAATGCAAATGGGAAAGGATCAAGAGCTGCCCAGGCTTAAGGCGCCAAGGTAGCAAGCTGTGCTCTGCTCTGAGAGGATGCATTCACCAAGGGCCCTGGTAGGCTCCCTGGGTGGGGGTCAAGGTGACACACACAGGCTCTTTCAGGGCATCCACTCAGCAGTCAGTTAGAAAACTAAGCCCCAGGAGGCCTCTGTTGGTGCTTCCAGGAGGGGAGGAAGGGGCTAGACACAGGGAAAGCAGAGTATCCTGTGTACCCTGTGGCTCTGGAACACTACCAGCATGCTTGATCCCTGGGCAGAGAGGAGAGTGGAGGGCTGTAGACTGAATTCCCTGAGCAGCCTTCGAAGAGAGGTGAGAGGAAGGGCAGGTCCACACCACGCCATCCTCAGGCAGGTGTGGGGGCCTTTGGTCCCCTCGCCAGTCTGCCACCCGGGAGCGGTGCAGAGCAGGTGCTGTGGTGTGGGTGCTGCTTGCCACTGTCCCGACTCCCAGGGCTCCTGTGAGGGGAGCGGTCCCTAGGGGGGCAATGGAGGGGACTCTTTAGAGGTGGAAAGTCCTTAGGTCAACTGGGGGCCACTTTCTCCAAAGGATCAAGGTGCTTCTCAGGGACCCTGGCCAGTTGTCAGGAAAAGATTGTTACAAAAGCCTCAGTCTGACCCCACGCACCTTCTGTCTAGCCTCTGATTTGAGATGCGCTCCTTGCTTCTCTTTCCTCTGGCTCCTCCTCTGGCTCCTCCTCTTGGAGTGGAAGCTGCTGACCTCCCCTCCCTGCCCCCATCTCTTGGACGTGCAAATTACCTGCTTCTCTGGGGCTTCCAGTGCAAGGTCTAGAGAAGGGAAAGAAAAACGGCAAGACTGCTGGCCTGAGCAAGGTGGAGCCCCCTTCTCCTCCTGCCTGTCCCCACACACTCCTGCCATCCACCAAGAGACCATCACTACAGACTACATCCTGCTATTTGAACTATCAGACTCCAAAAGTGAGCTGAATAGACCTCATTTGTTTGTAAAATTGGCCTTCCTCAGGTATTTCATTAGAGCAATGAAAAGCTGACTGACTGATACAGCCAAGTTTCAGGGGTGGACCTGGGATGCATGGCATTTAAGAGAGGAAAACCAGCTGTACTCCCCTGACCCCAAAGTCAGACAGAAGGCCTGGCCCTCACCCCAGCCAGTCCCCAGAGGACCGTAGACCTGTGGAAGTGATGGGCACCCAAACAATGTGTGCCTCCTCTTGAGCCTCATCTATGTCATTAGGAAATGCTCGTGCGACTTCTAGGAATTCTGTGACACTTAGCACTGGAGTGCAAATCACTCACAAATGACCCCGCCCAGCACAAACCACCTTGGAAGTTTGCAACTCATTGCAAGTAGACAAACACACTGTGTGTGAATCAGGCCAAGGGAAGAAAGGCAGGTTCCTTGAGGTCTTCAAAGCCAAGGGGTTCGCATGCTGGGAAAGTTCTTAGGGTGACCATTCTGTCAGCTCGCCCAAGGCCTACTTCTCTCTTCCCTGCCTCAACTGTGCAGCCTCGTATTGCAGAATGTTTGGGCAGGATGAGACCTTATCCAGGTCCTTCATGTCCAGAAAATGCCCAGTGGGGGCAGGTACCAGGTCTCAGCCCACACAGCCCTGCAGGGACTGAGCAGAGACCACAGTTTAGTACTGTTGGGTCAGACACACTTTCTGATGCATTAGTACCTTTCTATCTTGTTCTGTCCCTGAACCACCAAACTTCCATGGAATGGCCTCTCCTGTGCCTTCCAAAAGCTCGGGAAAGGAAAGATACAAAGCAGTGTGCAAATCCAAAGATAGCTCCCCATCAAGTCAATTAATATTTGACATGAGAAGATGGCTATTTCACGTCCTGTCAAATCCCTAAATGTAGGAAAGGTGTTTTCTTTACATTCCAGGCTGCAGAGGTCCTGTGTGTACTGTGAGGCCCTCAGCCAGGCTTTCCCTACAGCACACGTGTACACAGGTGTGTCATGCAAAGCAGATAGCTGGGGAGCCCCCTGATTTAAGTCTGTCCAGACAGAGAGCTTCAGACCACCCCCAGGTGAGCAAAGGACTCATGATGCTTCCAGCAAGGGATTGCTGGGCCCGCCTTCATTACATCATTCCAGACAGATTACATTACAAACAGACTTTAGGAGAATAAAGCCCAGAGAACTGAAGACAGAGGAAGTTAGTCCTTTTCAAACTTAGCTTTCCACACACTGTCTGCGAGAGTTACCAGTACAGGGTAAAGAGGACTGAGCCCCGCGTTTTCACACTGCAGATAATGACCTGTGGAGGTCACACTCTTGGTGAACACTGCAATTTTCAAAATAAAATTGGAACCAAATGGAACAGAAAGAGTAGAATAGAATATGTACACTTGGAAGGTAGTCATAGCATGTGCTATTTCCCAAAACATGCTATATGTGTATGCACATGTAGATAGACACACACATACATGTACATATATGTGCATGCACATATACCCGCATTATGACATCAAATATCTTATTAAGTGGCATTCCAAAAGTCTGAGTGTTACCAGGTTAACCTGAGGTAAAGTGTACAGGACGGGCTCTAATCTTGGTGCTAACAAAGCATTGCAGTGTATTTTTGGACAACTGTTTTTCTCTTTCTGCATTTTGGTTTTTCTCATCAGTATACTGAGAGGGATGATAAGACCCATCTCAGAAGATGAAGAAAAGTGGACACATGAGAGGCAGTGAACACTAAGAAACTATGAACCAGAGTAACTGGCTCCAGGTAAACGTCGAGCACAAAGCGTGTAGTGGATAGTGTGTACAGGTATGTACGCAGGCGGAGACACCAGTGTCCTGAATCAACTGGAAATGTCTGCCATTCGTCATCTTATAGACATTGCAGAAGAACCAGAGGTTGTCACTGATGAGCAGAATGGATGAGGATGGATGTAGGTCTCACACGCCTGCTGGACGGCACTGAGCAAGAGAACTTGCTGTTTCCGAGCACACCTCATAAAGATAACTCCAGAACTGCTTCCGGAAGTGTAACAGCAATGGGGTAAGTGCGTTCAAAGAGAGAATGGGTATTTTGCAGGGTGGGTGGGGAGGGATAATGGCAGTGTGTCTCTTACTGTAATAATTTTTAATTTAAACATTCATGATATTTTTAGATCACCCCTTGTATGATGTGTGTGGATATATATACATTAAAGGCTCACGTTCCAAGGGAAATAGTTCTCAGCAGCCAGCCCCAGTGGGAAGCTAGCTATGTGGAAGGAACCAAGGGACACGGAGGGAGGGCACCATAGCTGGGCACCTGAGGCCTATTCATCAGTCCCTGCAGCTGGAGCCCTGTGTGGAGCTGCCAGGCTCACCTGGGTTTACAAAGCCACGCCCTTTGCCAGGAGATGGGCAGTTTAGAGTTCCCTAAACAAGATGGGACCTAAACAGGAAAGGGAGAGTCCTGAAGACAGAACTCTCCTCTTAAGTACTTCTCGAAAGGTGGGGCTCACAAGACTGTGACCCCTCACTAAACCCCTTCCTTCCAGAGAAACTGGAGGGACCAGGGGACACTGGCTGCCTTGGAGGACTTGGGAGACCTGCAGGGGCAAGGGAAGGGGCAGGGGTGGCACCCAGATGTTTGTTCGGTTTGTGTCAGAGAGGAAACTTCTCCAGCCCGGGCGGGAGGAAGGCTGGAGTCGGGGAAGGACGTGGAGCCCTGGAGACTTCTGCATCCAGGGATGTGAGTGGGTTTTTATATTTAACGGATGACTCACCTCTGAGCACATTAGTCACCACCTCCTGGCTCTGCTCCAGCAGCCAGGCTGCTGGGGACCATGGTGCAGTGAGATCAGACAGAAGGCTGGGAGACAGCAAGCGAGCCCCAGGGATGGAGACAAGGAGACTCACGGGAGAGGAAGAGATCAGGGCTGGAAGCAGAAGGACAGGGGAAGAAGGTGGCCAAGCAAACCCTGCAGAGATTTCCTGGGGTGAGGGGAGACCCAGCACCTGACCACAGGGACAGAGACAGGAGCTCAGGCCCAGAGCAGCAGCTTGCAGGTCTGAAAGCCCTCACAGCCATCCTCTGTCTGCAGGGGGCTGCCCAGCCCAGGCCTTGCAATGGGCTGCCTGTGGCAAGAGCAGGGTGTTACCAGAATGCGCCTGGAGCAGGAGCCTCAGCCGGGCTTAGCACTGTGAAAGAGGCCCTGTGTCATGAGAAAGAAGAAGGGGTGCGTGGGCTGAGGCCCTGAGTGCAGACCCTGAGCCACTGAAGGAGAAGACCCCGGAGAACTGGGAACAAGGAAGACTCCAGACCCACCCCAGGCTGCTCCCTCCGACATCCACTGCCTGGGTGCAGAGCAGCTGTCCCTCACTGATCCTCTGGATCTCATATTTGGCTGCAAAGTTCTTGAGTCTGCTGGAATGATGCTGCCTCTCAGGCTGGCTTACTTCTCTGTGTCTCAGTTTACCACTTGAGACATGAAGAGCCACTTAAAAAGGATTGTTTTAATATATTTTTGAAAGTAGAGGAATATAAGGGTGGCATGGTTTTCTTCTCCATGACAAATCTAAACACTTCCTAACTAGATCTAGGTCAGGTCTAATGAGAGGAAAGCTACACCCGGTTGGTCCCATAGCCCAGGGGTGGTGAAGGTCACCCTGGGAGCCCTTTCTCTGTCCCTGCAACCCTCAGCATTGTGCCACAGCCCTATCCCCATGGAGAAGAGACTGAGGCTAGGAGCTAAATGATGGGTCTGCACTGGGAGGCCAATGGATGCACTCAGGGCCTGAATTCAGGCCCAGAGGCCATATTATTCACTTCCTTGTTTTCACTTCTCCACACTATTACTTCCCTTTGTCACCAGGATCCTCTGGGTCACTATGAGACCAGCCAAACTCTACCACCATGGCCACAGGCATGCCATTTCCTCCTCCCCTTTCTATCCAGCATGGCCTGGCTTTAAAAAAGACTCCTTTTGGCCTTCTCCATGGCACTCTGCCCCTGGGATCTGTGCCCACCTCCTCTGTGTGATGATCATGTCTTCTCAGGCCACCTAAGGCCCGTCTGGGACAGCCAGGCCCAGCTCTTCTGCTTTGCCCTCCTCGCTTGGCGTGGCCAGGCTTCTCAGTGAAAGTCTTGGCTTCCTTGCCTGGTTGGGACTTCTGGGCCCTAGGCTTGTGTCTTTTCATGGTCTGCCTCTGTCATCACGTTTCAAGCTTTGCAGACAAGTAGCTTCGCCAGGGAAAGGAGCCTTCTTAAAGGGCCTCAGCACGGGTTGCCCATCCCACCCGGAGTGGCAGGCAGTCTGCACCAACCCAGCTGGCCTCTCCTCTGCAGGGCTGTGCTGCCTTCTGCTTTCCACAGATGTGACTTGGCCCTGGACTGAGCAAGAGGCTCCACAGAAACAGAGAGGCACACACACAGTCTATCCTCTAGCAAGGACATGCCTCTGTCCGTCCTCTCTTTCTCTCTCTCTCCCTATCTCTGTCTCTCCCTCTCCTTCTCCCTCTCTCCCTCCCTATCAACCAGACTGCAAGCACCATGATGAAGAGCCAAGGGCTTCCTTTCTATGCACCTCCTTCCCACCACCTCTGACACACACACACACCCCTGCGGGTGCAGAGGACCTCTGTGTGATACTCCAGGTGACACAAGATAAGCAAATGATCAGGAAGAAAATGTGAGAGAAGACAGTGGGAAGGGGCTGGAGGACTCCTTGGGGGAACGCTGCCTCCCATTCTCAATCTCTGACCTGTTTTCTATCAAATGGTGACTAGCAAATGGTGACCAGCATCTACATCACAAAAACAGAGGAATTCAGTGAGACTGCCTATCTAGAGTAGCTCACCAAGTGCTGCTCATAAAGCACATAGAAAATACCAGCTCACAGGTTGGAGATGGAGCTTGGTGGTAGAACATTTGCCTAGCATATGCAAGCTTCTGGGTTTCATCCTCAGCACCATACACAAAAAGAATGGCAGCTCATGAGCTAAGCTTAGTGAGGCTATGCATGTCCCAAACATGTAAGCAGGGGTGAATCTACCCCACGTGGCAAGCGTGTGCAGCGACTGCTCAGTGCAGGGTAGTTATTTACTGGCCCTTCCTCAGTGTGACAAGGTCCTGTGAATCAAAGTTTCAGGAGGGAAAGAATGATCCCTCCAACACACATCCCTCCTGCCATTCTTCAAAACTTATTACTGCCTGGGGAACTTTGGGGCCAGAGCCCCAATATCCAGTGGAGATTTCTCCTACTGAAACTGATATCATGAAACACACAAGAGAAAACAGGCTCCCAGCAAAGTGTTTCCTGGCCAGCAGTCACGTGACAGTGTCATTTACTGTCTGGGGTGGCAGTGGCTTTCCCCAGTGCCTCTAGCTGTCCCCACTAGACTCTGAACGCCATACAGGGACAGGGGCCATAGTACTTCTCTGGGATCCACCATGTGCCCAGCAGAGCACTTGGCGTGCAATGGTCAGTTAATTGTGTCTGTTGAGAGTCTATTGTGGGGGTTGCTATTTAGTGCTTCTGGAAACACTGAAAGACATCATAACTCTTTCCTATCATTTATTATTGTTATTTACTAATTTGTGATTAATTAAAATTGAAAATAACCCATCCTTAAAAGTAGAATAGGCCCAGAATAGGCCCAGGAGACTGGGTGCTGGGGATCTTTGGTTCTTTGTCTTCTGTATATGGCCTCTCATGTGCCCCAGACTTGCTTGTATGATGCTCTGAATAAGAGAAGGGGAAGGGAAGAATTTAAGTGGCCTCGGTTCTTTTCTACACAGGTTTTGGTGGTGCATTGTGGCTTGGCAAACACAAACCCAAGTGAACTGAGCTCTGTTCTTAGAAACGGAGCAGGGCTGTGGTTCCACCATCCATCTGACAGCACAGTTGTTGCCTCCCTCATCAGGATCTTCCCTCCTGAGAGTCAGCTGCCTGGGCATCCTGCCAACCCCTTCCTTCTTCAGAGTGTATGTAGGTACCTTTATGGCTGGGCATTGCAATCCAAACGTTTAGGATTTTCTGAAAACTCATGGAAGTTGTCTTTGCCTTCAAAACCACTAGAAGCCTAAGATACTCAAAGAGTATTTGTTTGTTTCTGCTACTTGGCTTCTATTCATTAACAGGACATTCTACCAAAAATAACCTACCTCACCACCCTGGATGCAGAGGGGATCCCATGCAGCTCAGGGACCAGAAGGCAACTGCGAGATCTGGAGCAGGGTCAGATTCTGCCTCCCCTGTCCCTCTCTTGCACACCTGGGACCACAGTCTCCAGTCCTTCTGTTCTTGCATCTCTTTTATAGTTCAGCAGATCCTGGAGACCCTCACCCATCCTGGCTCCATAGACCTGCCTACACCTCTTTTATAAATAGCCCTTCATGGGAAGACACATCCTATGTGGATATATTTCCACTACGCTCAAATTTTATTAATAAGGAGAACCATCATTTGGGTATCAGAATTAGTCTACATTTGACTTAGTTTCAGGTTCCCATAAATTTTGTATTATGTATTACTCTGACACTCTGGAATAAGAAAAGCCTAAAGAACAAAGCTACCATGTGCAGGATAATACTAAGCCCCAGAATCTTTACTTATATTTTTTCCAACCCTCATAATACAAGGTAAACATAGTCATCTCTATTTCTGAAGACTAGTAAATAAAACTGAGATGAATAAAAGTTAAGTTTGGTATCTAAAATTGCACGGCCTGTAAGTGGCATTCAAAGCTGAAATCCAGTACCAAATTATAGTATTTACCAAGATGGGGAAAGGAATTTGTACATTATAGAAAGATCCTCAGCAGCATGGCAGGGGCAGGGTGGAGAGAACAAGACTTCCAGGTGACCAGAAACCTGCATGAGCTTCTGAAAAACTCAAACGCAACTCGGCAAGATGGGACAACTATGTGTGGTCACCAGGGAACTGCAAAAGGCTGGAAGATGCTTGTGCCTACTCGGAGCTGTTTTCTGTCTTTCTGAGCTTTGCACCATCAAGTGAGTGAATGTGTGTGTCTGTGAGTGAGTGTGCATGCATGAGTGAGTACATGTGTGAGCAAGTGTGTGTGTGTTGGTGCACCTGAACCAAGTATGGAGGGTGGTGGTAAAGCAGAGTAAGCACAATCTGGTCATGTGACCGATTCACCCAAGGACCAAGAAATGGGTCATATTGCAAAGACTCAACAGGATGGATTTGCTGAGCCATTAACCAACTGATGTGTTTCTTGGCTGCTGAAGGGCATAGTGCTAAAAATTAAAATAAATTGACCTGTATTTATAGAACTGGTTGTGCAAACAGGTGTGGCCGCAATTACAAAGACGTAAGAATGGAACAAGAGATGGGTTGTTGTCCTTTAATAAAAAGTACACTGTAGACCTATTTCTGCAGCACGGCTCTCCATTTGTAAATCCATTTATCTACACAGGTGACCCTCGGATGGCCTCTCAGGTTTCTTTTCCACTGTACACCTATTCATGCGTCACCTCTGGTTTCCCTACTCAGCAGCAAGGCCTGCTCATCTCAGCTCTGTCCCATGGGTCTCCGTACCTCCAGGTGTGGATCTGTCATTTCCAGGGGATGGAGGGTCAAGGATTTAACCCATGGCTCTCTAAGCTCATCAAGTCAACCACCACGGCATCTCACACTTTTCTAGAATTAAGAGGGAGTCTAATGTTTAGACGGATGTACACAAGAGAACCTAAAAAAATGATGATAAATGAATGTACATACAGACAATACTGAAGAGACAATACTGATGTGCCTATACAGATAAATGGCTGCTCATATAGACAATGTTATGCATCTTTATGGATAGATGAAAATACATATAGACAATGGTATGCACCTGTATGGATAGATGGATGTACATATAGACAATGGTATGTGTCTGTAGGGATAGGTGGGTGTACATACAGTTAATGGTAAGTGTCTGCATGGATAGATGGGTGTACATATAAGCAATGGTATATGTCTGTATGGGTAAATGAATGTACATGTGGACAGTGCTATGTGTCTATTTCGTAAGACACAATGCTATATGGCTATATGTCTGTATCATTTAAATAACGGCAGGAGCAGGGATGATCACTCCTTCATAAGTGATGGGACCTGTGTGCTTGTGACATAGAAGACCAGCACCCTTTTCTAAGGAAAGAGTGCCTCAAACGATCTGTAAAAAACTCCTGATAAAAAGCCTAGGCAGAGAGATTACAGCTGGGAATGCATATACAAGGAAGGGCGACACATCTATGGTTGTGGGTAGAGTTGAAACCGTACCAAGTGGAATGGTGGAGGCCTGGCCCCTCAGAGCTTGGCAGAGCTCCTGTCCTAAACTGCAGTTCAATGCTATACCCTCAGCTTTTGCCAAGATTTGTTGTGCAAAGCACTTGTGGATTTGTTGTAAAGAATATGGTTGGAGAAATTCTTGACTTTGTTGTTCAAGGTCACACACAGAAATTTTGTGTTATGTAATTTTATCTTCTTTCTCATTTTACCTTGACTGGCAAGAAGCTCAAAGACAAGATGATAACTTGGAATGACTAGATAGGCCTACAGGACTAGTATCAATTTTACTTCTGATACACAAATATATTTCTGCTCCAGTAAGCTTATGATACCTATAGTCACACATATGCTTTTATCCAAATCATCTAAGATCCAGTTGAAAGTATCTCAGATCTGTTTTGGGGGGCAGAGGCAATAGATAACTAAAAATAAATGAGTAAAAGCCATGTTTATGTAATGCCAGCCTGTTTACTTCTAAAGCAGGCTGAAGCGGAACAAAAAATACAAAGCAAGCCTTATTCCAAAGCACTTCTATGTGGCCTGGGAATAAAATTTACTGACTGCACATTTAGCCATAAATACATGTGCAGCTGCCATGGCACCCGCTGGCATCCAAGGAGGCGCACTCACAAGTGCACTGATTTGCACCAATGTCCTCACCTCCAGTCTGCTCTGGATGATACCCGGTATTGGCCAAAATTCACAATTCAGCATGCAGAGAGGAGAGAGGTCACTTCACGGTCAAGATTTCTCTAGCTGTGGTGGTCTGACTCCTGTCTCCCTCGCCACTTGCAATTATTGCTGTCTTCATCAGGGTTGCTCCTACACATTCGAGCCTTGGTTTCTCTTCCCGCTCATTCAGTGTTAGGTGGGGAAACACACATTCCATACAAACTCTGGGTGTTGCTGAGCTCTTAAGGAGCCCTCGATTGTCCTTGCACAGCAGCCTGTGCTTCTCCCGTGGTGCCTCATCCTCACCTCTCCCACCCCCGGATAGGTACCTCGAGATGTCTGGATAAAGAAAGTCAAACTCAAGAAGTCGCACCTGACTCAAACCTATTGCTGCAGAGAGATTCCCCCTGTGTTGTTCCCAGCCACCTTGTTCCCAGTGTGTGGGCTTCTGCCCAGCAACAGCGACAGCCATTCCAGAGAGCTGGTTAGAAACTTGCAACCTCAGGCTCCACCCAGGCCCCTGGATCACAGTCTTCCTTTCTACAAGATCTCCAGGTGGCCGGTGCACAGTAAAATCTGACAAGCAAAGAACACTCTACCCAGGGCTTCCGACCATGGAGTCCTGAGGAGAAGTGACTCTGCCCCCTGGGATTTACTGACCTCGTCTCCTACATATACACGCTGACCTGATGATCCCACACATCAACACCCACTGGAGAAGATGCATCCACTGCCCTTGGCCTGATCAAGCAGCCTCCTGATCCCAACAGACAAGACGCTCCGCCTTGCCTGTCCCCCTCACTCCTACCAAAGCTGCAGCCAAACTATGCTTGCTCAGTCCTTAGCGCGTCACTATTTCAATAACACTTCCTCTCCATACTGACAGTGAGTCACTGGCTGTTCTATGGCTCATTTCTGGTTATTTTCAGAAAAGAAACCTGAGGCTCTTACCTGTAGGGACAGCCATGAGGACGGGTCCCTAGACACACAGGCAGGCACAGTGCCAGACAGGGGCAGAGTAAGGGGAGAAGTCAGCTGTTGGGAGAGGTGAAGACTAGGACTTCAGGCCCTTGCTGGGACCTAGGACCCCACACCTGACCCTGGAGCCTCTGCTTCCAGAGAAGAGACCTGCAAATCTCCAGGAGCAATGGCCTGGCTGTGGCACTTGTATTTTGTTTCCTTGTCTTGAGACATCAAGTGCAATGGATAGGGGAGACAAGAAAGTTAGAAGGAGAATGTTTCTCATCCCCTTCCTGAGCAACCCACTCCTCCCCTCGCCCCTGGCTTGAGTGGGCCACATGCTGCTCCAGGGCCTTCTGGCTCACTAGAGTTTCCAGAGGCCATGTGGCTATGCTCTCCAGAAGGCCCTGGACTCCATGCTGGGATCTTCCTCTGGGCCTTAGCAATTCTGAGCAGGCCTTAATGATCACCATCTGCAAGACAAGAGGGAATAACCCTGCTCTTTGTAGTGATACAAATATCTTTGGAATAATCCTACCAAGAGAGTTGGAAAAATGAATGGCAGAAGCAGGTATGGCTCCCTCCCTCGCTCATGGCCCTGTCCCAAGCAGAGCTGTCACCATCATGAGATCATGTTTTCTGGAGTTCCTCCTTCTTACATCTGCCTGTGGGGGCCCTGCCAAGATTTTAAGGATCAGCTCAACTTCAGACTCATGTAGGTCACCTTCGCAGGCTCCCCAGTGAGAACTAATTAAACTTTCCCTTTCCGTGGACTTCATTTGTAACTCACGTACAGCCGTGGCCCTGGTTCTGGCTTCTGTCTGCATTATTTGTGACAGAGATAGCACTGTGGCCCCTGAGTCCTACTCCACACAGGCTTAGTAACTTGGGCAGGTGACTTAACCTCTTAGGCTCAGGTTATTTGCTTGTAAAATCAGTATAGTAGTAATAATGTTTATCGCTTAGAACTCATAGAGAAATAACTGAGGTGATATATGTTAAATATTTTGTATAGCAACTGGCACAAACCCAAGCTTACTTGGTCACTGGGACTGTGCTGCCGTATTGTCCATAGCCATGGTGGCTACCAGCCTGAGCTCCTGGGGGATAGAGGCATCTTAAAATCACCTGTAATCCCTGTAGTGTCTAATTGAGTGGCTTTCACATAATAATTGACCACACATTATTTTGAGAAGTAAATGAGATATGAAGGTAAATGAAGCAATTAGCACAATGCTTCCACTCAAGGAGCTCATGTAATTTAAACATTCTTTTTCCTAAAAGGAATATCTGTCCGTCTGTCCTATTTTCTAGCTGTCTATCTTTGTTGTACTGAAGCATCAACCACCTAAATCAAAGCTGGTAGTAAACAGAGCTTAACATTTAGTGATTTCTAAATGTACCATAATCCTGCAGCTATAAAGAACAAGTTAAGTGATTGAAGTAATATCTGCTGTTTGCCGACATTTTCAGAATGGATTTGGATTATGTGTTCCACGTCTGCGTCTTGCGTTCTCCTTGCCTGTGGGACTACCCAAGGGAGAAAATGTTGAGCCAGGGAGGCCTTGGAGGAGAACAGGGGAGCAGTGAACCAGTGTGTGTGAACCAGGTCCAGCTCAGCCTCACCCCAGAGAGGCTTTAGGGACCTGGAGGAATTGGGCTGCTCAGAGGTCTTAAGAGACTGGCCACTGGGGAGATCTGAGAGTCCACATCCCTGTCCAAATCAGCGCCTTCCCAGTTCAGGAGCTCCAAGGTGCCTGGAGGGGCAAGGAACACTGCTTCCCGTGTTCCACCTGGGGAACGCAAAGCTGGAACCATACTGCGGACAGCACCTGCCCTCACACACTCAGCTGCGTGCCCCTGCAGACAGGCGTTCCGAGCACTGGGGCTTGCTGTCAATAAAAATAAACAGCTTCATGGCAGAGTAAGAGGAGAGTGAGGTTGGCAGACAGGGGAGCAGCAGCTTAGGGAGAAGACAGCTGTGTCTCTCTGTGTCTCCCTCCCTCCTCACGGGCTCCCTGTTTGCCATCTTCTGTTACTGTGAACACCCATACCCCAGGCTGCTGCTGGGGAAACAGCCCTGGGAGAGATGTCTGATGCCTGAGGATCCCTTCAGGTGTCCTTGGAGTGAGGAAGCGAAATCTAGAGTCCCTCCATGGCTGGGTATGACCCTGAACACGCACTGCATTCCCTAGGATCTGGGCCACAGCTTCCCTCCATGGAATGGATGGTGGGAGTGGTGAAGAAGGGAATGATGGATGTGGAGACCCACACAATTGACCGCCATGGAATTGCTAGCCTTGGGGACAATGGCCACAAGTGGACATCCCACAATGCAACTGCGGCACATGTCAGTCAGCAGCTCCCTAAGTCCATCTAGAATTCTTGGCACACAGCTAAGCTACCCTGCTCAGCTTCCCTGCTCCTAGATGCCCCTTGCTCTCATCAGTGGGGCAGCAGCAGGCATGTGTGTGTCACCCGCAGCTAAGACACGTAGGAGTGAGTCTCCCAGGTGAGCCACTCGACCTACCTTGGGCTGTACTGAAAGTGAGACACAAACTCTTCTTGGCACTGAGATTTCAAAGGTTGCCCATTAGAGCAGCTGGGTTTACTTAGCCATCAGTATAGCCACAGCCATCCATCCTAGGAAGGATAAATACATGGCCCTCATTATGGCTCTAACTTTTTGGTGAAAATAGTGCAGAGCTTCAAGGTAATATCACCTTTTACAGGTGATATTGTAGCTACCTTGTGACTTTCCCACTGCTGGGGCAAAATACCTGACACCCAAAATGTAGGAGACCGTGACTGACCTCCATTGTATATTAGTAGCCGTCTTACGCGCCTTTCCCTTTAAGTCAGGACTGCCTACCATTGCCTAGCTACTCCCGCCTCAAGAACTAGGACTGCCCACCGTTACCTAGTTACTCCCACCTTTGTAGGGTTATTTGGTTATTCCCGCCTTAGAACTTCCGCGTTTCTCTGTGCCGTATATAAGCAGGGCACTTCCCGCTAATAAACGAGACTTGATCAGAGCACTGTCTTGTCTCCATTCTTTGTGTCTCTTGTCCCTTTATAATCCCCACTCCCCCTCTAGGGTTCACGTTGACTGTACCTGCGGGCTGGGACACCAAAACTTAAAGGCAAAGTTTATTTTGGCTGATAAGAAGTTGAGCAGGTTCCATGTCAGAGAGTCACAGCAGAGGAAAAGATGCTCAACCCACGACAGCCAGGAAGAAGGGAGAAAAGAGAAGAGCCAGGAAGGAAAGAGACCATTCAGGTCACGCCTGGGTGAGCTGCCTCTTCCAACCATGCCCCACTTCCTACCAGCATAAACAGTTATGAAGTACTCACTGAGTAGTATACTGACAAGTACAGTGCCCATGGATCAATTACCTTCCACACATGAAAATGGAGGCGGGGTATTTTAGATCTAAGCCATAACAACAGTGTTGAATTACATGGTCACTGCCATCTGCTGCTGAGACATCTTTGCTGATGAGCAGGGGATGAAGAGCTCCACTCACTCATTCATGCACTTATCACTGAAATGTGGGCTATTAGGGTGTCCCAGATTTGAGGCACACTGGCCACCAACTGGACAGTATTGCTGACCATTACTGAAGGCAATCCTCAGTCTCCCGTGCTGGAGTAGGCAAGAATAGCAGAGACATGGTAAGTCCTCTAGGCAGCCATCCCTCAGGCAGTGTTTGCTGAGCAACTGCACACTGATGGCTATAGCAACAGTTGAAATCAATTTCTCACGACACCTTACCACCCCTCCCCACCTTCCCTAATACCTCTGTCACCACCATACTGCCCAACCCCAGGCTGCATTCTCCTATAGGGTCTGGATTACTGGTCTTCCCTGGAGTTGTGCAGAGTCCAGCTCACGCAGCATTGCTTGGTGGCTGTGGCTCTTTCTGTGTCCTCAGTAAACACACCATGCATTCTCACACCTCCTTGTTTTTGTCTGTGTGGCTGCCATTGCCCGAGATGACTTCTCCCTTTTTGCCAACTGCAGAGCTCTCCCATTCCTCCAAGGTCTGCTGGAAACACTCCTTCTCTGGGAACCCTTCCCTGATCATTGCTCTTGGCAGAACCATGAATTGTCTTGTCCTGAATAGCTCAGGTCACTTTGCTGCTTGGCTAGTAATTTACATGCCCGTCAAGTGCCATGACCTTGTCTTCAACACTTTGAATTCCAAACACCCCAACAATACCAGGGTTAGAATAAATTTTCAGTGAATATTTATGAATTGAATGTATCCAGTTTTCTTTTACTTGTTGCCCTAGGTCAAATACAGAGACATTAAAATGTATTCTTTTTTAAAAAAAATCACCAAATGTAGTAATCTAAAACTACTTAGAAACCCCCAAAAGACATCACTGACTGTGGTGTTATGAAGAGGTGGCTGCCCATATTAGTAGAACTCTGCTGTTTTTCTTGAGAAAATACAAGATTTTGTGGAAGATAACATGCGTTCCAATCCCCTTGTGGTGAAATTAAGTCAGGTGATGGAAAGTTCCCAGGACACAAAACCGCAGGCCCCCATTGCAGAGGGCCACACTGAGATGTGATCTTTAGAGCCCCATTGGCACTTAGCCCTTCCAGTGAGGCCATGCTACAGGCTGACAGGTGCAACTATTCCTTTGAGTTAGTTTGATGGAGTTGCTCCTCTCCAAGGACCCAGAGAACAAATGTGCAGGCCAATAATGGAGCTTGAAATATATGAGTGGAGGAAAAGGTCGGTGAGTCCAGGGTTCCACTGGTGCTAAGGGTGAGGTCAACAGCAGCATAAGTGAGTTCCTGAGAGTGGTGAGAGACAGGAGGAAGTGGGATCGAGACTGCACTGGCCACCAAGCAAATGGTGCCAGATGGCATCCAAGGGTGTTTCCCCTTCCCCACTCAGGGCAGCTACAGAAAAGCTCAAGAAAGGAGGAATGCCCACCTGCTCTCATTGGTCTCAGGGCATCCCATGGGCAGCTATGATCATCAGCCGTATCTAAGGGAGGACAGACATGGCAGGTAGCTGCAGGACAGGTCTCTGATGACTTACATAATCCTGTTTACACACTACCCCTGGTCAGTCACCATTTACTTTGACTCAGCCTCGCACTCATCTCAAATTTTACAGGGATTTGAGCTTCCCAGTTTTTCCAGGAGGCTCACTTACCCTGCCACCCACACACTCACACACCCACGCAGTACCCCAAGTCAGTGACTGACTGGAGTAGGCTGTGTATAGAGATCCCCCAGGCCAGAGGAACTGATACACTTGTCAACCAGTCAAAAACTTCCTTTCTGGAAGGAAGAGGACCTCACCTGGAGACACAAACTTCAGGAATCAGGCCAGACTTATTCCTGCCAGAGCACGCCAGGGGAACCCTGCAGACTCTGCAGGCCATACCTGCTCTTACAGGAAGTGTGCTCTTCAGCTCCCTCTGCTGGTCATAGGCAATTTTACCACCTTGCACCACTTCACTAGTGCTGCTAGGTTAATTGTGTCTCCCACTGGAGTATGAGCTCTCTGGGATGATTTAGATCTAAATCTAGAGTTAGATCTAGAATGTCCTCCCAAAGCTCATGTGTTTAGAGGTTGGGATTTTGGAAGGTGACTGGATCATGGGGGTGTCATACTCATCATGGATTCATCCCCTGAAGAGATCAGAGCATACTGTGCTATTAGGGGGTGGGGACTGGTTGGAGGTGGGTCACTGGGGGCTTGCCCTCAGCACCTCCACTCTCTGTCTGCTTCATGGTCACCATGATGAGAGTAGCTTTCCCCCACCAAACTCTTCCATCAAATCCTTCTTCCTTGGAGACAGCATACCATGGACTGAATCCTCTAAAAACTGTGAGTCAAAGGAAATCTTTCTTCCTGTAAGTTCTGGATGACACGCATTTTGTCCCAGTGATAAGAACTGCCTAAGCCAGACTGAGCAGTCTTTCACTATCTCAATGTCCTCATATCCTACACAGGGCCTGGGTAGTAAAGAATTTAACCTTACCCAAAACAGTTCTGTTTCTCCCTATGACTTCTAGGCAAGATCTAGAAACCTTGGAATATCATGTCTGATATGTGAGCATCTTTGCTCAGCGACATCAACCAGGTGGAGAGTAGCAATATGATTTATGGTGTAGATTTTGAACCGCAGCAACAATCTTATGTCAAATGGAGGCTTTAATTCACATGGTGTCAGCTGTCTGTCCCGAAGGGCTGGAGATGGAAGAGTCACATGGGAAGTCACTTTGCTTATGTGATGTAACTTCAATAATACCTCTGGACAGCAAGGTTACAAGGAGCCTCCCTGTCTGGCAATACTTCATGCACCTTGTCACCCATTTAACTTAGAAACATAGTGCTGTCCTGATTCCAGGGCAGACATAGCTGGAAGGTCCTCATTTGGGACTCTTCCTGGAGCTCCTTCATGTGCCTCTCCTGCCATCTCCTTTCCCTGTAGTAAACTACAACCAGTAGCAGAACAGCTGTCAGTGAGCCCTGTCAATCACTTTAGCAAATAATTGTAGTGAAAGGGGGTCATGGGGACCTCTAAACTTTCAGTTAGTGTCAGAAGTAAGAGCAGAGGGGAATGAAATGAGCTCTCCAAATGTGTCAGAGTTTTTCATCTGGTCAGGAAAAATAAAGCTCTGAGCTTGTGGGAATTTTCACCCCACCCAGGGAAGTGGACCATAGATGTGGGAGGTTAAGAATAATTCTGTGGCCTTTCAACCTCCAGTTTCTTATCAGAGTCTCTCTCTCAGAGGAGAGACGTAGTTTCCACAGAAGCTTCTAGATGTGCTTTGTGATTGTGAAGGTTTGAAAGTGGATATCTTATTTCTAGCCTGTCCTCTGCTGCCCTAAGCTTGAAGATCATAGGTCATAGATCACAGTACTCTAGAGGCTGTGACCTGTCCTGAAATTATAGGCAGCAGAACCCTCTATCTTGTGCCAAGAGTACTTTAATGCTTCCTTTCATTTGAGAAATAATATTAATAATAATTACAATAATAGAGCAGCAGCTAAAATTAACTGAAACTATTCTTCATGCCAGGAACTAATCTAAGTTTTTTGCCTTCATTATCTGTTTAATTTTCACCTCTCTTGTAGGTACATAGTTATTATTCCTCTTATACTAATGAGAATACAATGAGTAGTAGAATGGTCAGTATCTTGCCCAAGGTTATACACAGCAGGAATGAGGTCCTTGTTGGGGTTCCTTGGACTCCAGATCCATGCCCTTACGCTCTCCTTCTTCAGTCACTGGGCTCCAAAGCTCCTCTTCAGCAGCTGGTCTGGACTGTCTCTGCCAGACCATCTCTGCCAAACTTGTTAAGGGGTCTGTACCCATTCAGAGAAATCTAGTGGAGAGATAATCAGAAAGCCACTGACCCAAGTAGCTCTTTTATACATGATATGTATTTATCCTCCAGTAATACTAGAGCTGAGAATCATGATGTGCTGAGTTTGCTTTGAAAGCCTTCTAGGTCCTCTCAAGTCATTACTGTATTTATTTAGTTCCTATTATGATTTGGATATAAAATTCTCCCAAAAGCCAGCTAAAGAGCTTGGGGTAGTGATTCAGTGTTGAAGGCACTAATCTTACCAACGAATCAATCCACTGACAGATTGGGCTACTAGGATTTAGGGCCTGGTTGAAAGAGGTGGACCACTGGGTTGTGTCCTTAGGACTATATCTGGTCCACAGCCTTCTTCTGTGGCTCACTGCTGCCATAAGGTGAGTTTTCCAAGTATGCCTTTCCACCATGATCTTTCTTCTTCACTACAGACCTAATAACAATGATGCTAGCTGACCATGGACTGGCAGCTCTGAAACTGTGAGCCAAAATAACTTTTTCTTCTTTAAAGTTGTCTTTCTCCCGTGCTTTGACACAATGATGAAAAGATTAGTAATGTGATACCTTTGATATATTAGGTTGAATCCTAAAATATTACCAATATAGATTTTCTGGCCAATAAAAATGGTGATTTCATATAGTTCAACCAAAATAATGTGCTAGGCCAGGTATAATCAGTAGCAGCTTAGGAACAGAATAAACAGAAATGCTTTGATTAGTGAGCGCTCAGTCACTGCATCCTTGGGAAATTCCAAGGTGCTTCTCCTTTGAAAATGTAGATAGGTTCTGAGGTAATATCACTTATCAGAATTCTCCTTGGAAGCACACAGCAGGCCAAGGAAGGCTTACAGTATGACATGTGCTATTGTCTAAGAGGCCAATAACACTGCACACACATACAGTTTACTAAACTCCTACAACTCAAAGACTTGGGTTAGGGTTTCCAACTCTACCCCCCATATCTATATGATCTTTAGCAATTGACCTAACCTCACTGTTCTCCACATACGGGGGGCACACTTTGTCCTGGGACAGCTGTAAGGTTTAAAGGACAATGATGCTCTGTAAAGGAGTTTCAGCTGTAGAGGGCTATGCACACATTTTCTATCCTAAGCCAAGCAGTCACCGCCAACGATCCACCAGTGTTTGTCCTGACCCAGCGTTTGATGCTAACTTTTCAGGAACGCCTTCTATTCAAGGCCCACAACCAGACCATTTGTCCAGCATGGCTGGTATCCTGCTGTGCATGTGCTGAGCAGCCCAGAGAGTGACCCCAAGCTCCAAACTGCAGTCTCACTTTCTGCTCTCCCAGCCCTATAGGGGGAGAGGGAAGGGTGGGAGCCCACACGGCACATACCACCCCCATCCCTTGGCCTCCATTCTGGGGAGAAGAGAGCCAAAGGAACAGCTTGCACTGCCTGAGCAGGCGTGTGCCAGGAGGGGATCTGAGTCACTCCAACAGCAAAGAGGACCCTGTGACAGACCTTCACATGGCCTCCACGCCTCCCAGCCACTCTACCAGGGCCTAACACCTGACACCATGCAGGAAAGCAGCTCCTCAGCAGAGGCTCCAGCTCACCCACCCTTCAGGCCACCCTCACTGCGGGCACACAGAGCCAAGTGCCATCCTTGTGACCACAGTCCTTGGCTCTCATTCCAGCTTCAGTCATCTGCATGCGACTGCTGTGTGACCACACGCCTTCCCTCGCCACCTCCCTCCAGGCCCACCCCTCCAAACACACTTGCACACATCCCTTGTTTATTTCCTAGGGACGGTTTTACTTATGTTTTTCTCAGCTTACAGGCCACCTCCACTAACAGCTTCTTTCCCTCACTATTCATTCAGTGGATGTTTAGCAACACCTACAGTGTACCAGGTACAGCACTGGGCCCTGGGGATAGAATGGGAATAGACACATTGGATTCTATTTTGTACAATTCCCATCCAGTGGAAAAGGACAGGAATTATAGAGCACATAAAGATATAAAACCCTAAGCAGAGATAAGTAATATAGATAAAATCACCTACTGTTGTGCTAGAGAGGGAGTGGACAGGGAGGGGACCATACTAGGAGCCTCCTCTGAGGACATGATCTTTGAGCCAAGATCTGAATGACAGAAGCAGTCACCCAAGACTGGGTGGGAGAACATTCTAGAAAGGAGGAGCAAAAAGTACAAAGGCCAGAGACAAGTTGCTGATGTTTGGAAGCCAGCCTTATTTTTTTTTTAATATATTGTGTTCATTGTTTATAAATAGCACCAGCTGAGATATGTTTTGTCAAAGATAAATGAACAAATACCACTAGTGATCCTTATTTAATAACCTACCAGTCTAATGACTGGACTTACGACCTGCCACTCAAACTTAACTGCCCGCATGCAGACTTGTGATGCAGGAGCGTGAGTGGCAGTGCAGCCTTAAGATGGCTTCTACAGCCCAGTGCTGTAGTTTTTGCTGACTGTACTGTACAGTACAGTTCTGTAGTTTTATGTTCTGTTGTACATTACAGTACTGCATGTAAGAGTCATGCAAATAAAAGCAAAGTCATCAAGGTGGAGTTTCCTTTGACCATTTCTTTGTTCTGGATATTGTAATGTATGCATTATACAATTCTTTGCAACCAATTCATTTAAAGACCTGGTCACAGGAATGGAACTCAGTTGTTAGATGAGAAATGACTCTATATAGTTCTTTTTTGTTGTTGTTTTTTTGAGACAGGATCTTGCTATGCAGTTCAGGCTGGCCTTAAGCTCACTTTGTAGCCCAGGCTGGCCTCAGACTCGCAACAATCCTCTTGCCTCAGCCTCCCAAGTGCTGGGATTACAGGTGTGCACCACTGTGGCCAGCTGTATATAGTTGTTATACAAACTTTTTTCCACATGTATTCTGATCTTCCCCCACCCCCACCCCTACCCATATAAACAGTTTATTCCTTGAGGATAAAAACTGTCTTTTCCCCCTTTTCAGGCCTGGAGGTCATTAAATGAGTGTCCAACTCATCAGTGTCTCTTTTCAGACTGTCAGTGATCATCCAGGTGGTGGTTCCCTGTTTCTCAGCCCTGTTTACCCCAGAATCACCCAGGAAGGTTAAAAAGTAGTATCTCAGGCTTTACCACAGACAAGGATCTCAAATTCTGGCCAGGGACAAGGACTCAAGGGCCCCAAGAGTGAAGCACATCAGATTCTAGGGGACTGTGCATCTTCCAACAGGGGACAAAGGGCAACTGTGAAGCATTCTGATCCAGCCTCTGACTTAATCCAGGGGAACCACAGCCTGGGGCTCCCAGTTTCGCTATCTGCAAAGTGAAAGGTCTTCCACAGAAGGTCTCCAATCCAGGCCTTGCCCATTAGCAGCCTAAGCCCACAGGACATGTCGCTCCCATCTCCTGCCCCCTTTGACATCTACCACCACTCCTGGTGCCCTCCCAATTCTTAGTGGAGCCCCCGACCAGCTGGGCAGCAGGCACTGTTCAGCATTTCCTGACGACGCCTGAGTGGGTATCGTGCTTCCTTCCTGCCTGCTTAGTGTTGGGATGGATGTAAAGAAGGTCTGCCTCCTGATGGGTCCTGGGGCAGCCACCGTCACAGAGGCCATCAGGAAAAGGAGTAATGACCCTTCCTCACCCTATCCGGGACTCTGGAGGTGTGATCTTGCCCAGGGGTAGAGGGCATAATGACAATGAATCATCTGTTTCCAGGCAGTTTCCAAGGCATATAAAATGCTATTGCTACTCCTCAGAAGGCTCTTGCGTGTTTTCTTCTAGGTCACCGCAATCCTGAGCACTGGGTCCCTGGTCCACGGAAAGAACCATGCTAAGGTTTGCAAGCAGCAGGGGACATGGTGTGGCCACCACACGGAGATGCTGGCAGGCACAGATGGTGCTCAGTGGAGCAGGAGGCCTGCCAGCTCTCAGACTCAGCTCTGTCCCTCCCCTCAGCCTCAAGGGCAGCTGAGGAAGCACCAGATCCTCTGCTCTGTGAACTTGTGTCTGGTGCTCCTCCGACTGAATTCCAAATCTCTACAGAGGAAAGCCACAGCTCCTTCAGCATTACAGCTTGGATGAGACTGTTATGGCTCAGAAGCCAGACACCCAGCCAGGCCAGTCACTTCTTAGGTCATGGTGATTGCAACCTTTCACCAGTGCCATTTGTGAAATAGGTTGAACTATCCCTGTACCTTCACTTTTCCATACAGTGACAAGTCTAAGCTAAGACTTAAATGTTAGGGAGTAGCACCTATCATCTGTCTGCCAATCACAGTAGTTCGTGAGTCAAACAAAAGTAGGCTGGAAGACAACTATTGAATGAAAACTGAACAGGGAATCTGGCTCTGGAGTTCATGGTCTTCACAGGGTTTGTGTAAGAACAATGAAAAGAGCACGGGACGCACAGCGGATCAAGTTCCAGCTCCTCTCCTTACCTGTGGGCATTTTGTACATCAGCCTTCTTATTACTATGATGCTGATGTCAGTGTCTAGCTGGCAGGCGTGTCTGGCCAGCAAGGAGGCCAAAACGCAGGATGGACCCTGTGTGCAATAGTAATTCATAGCATTACTTACTTATCACTGCCCTGCCATGGACCACAGCAAGGAGAGCCTGGGGTTTTACAAAGCCAGTTAAATATTCCCCAGATTGCCTGATGATAAAACTTCACCTGGGGCCTTGTGTTCACCTGGAAAAGGAGACTCCTTTGATCACATCTTCACTCATTCCCCAGAGCTCAAAGGAGGCAGTGGGAAAAGCTTTTGGGTACGGGCACAGAGGAACCAGAGGACCTACTCAAGGCCCCAAGACAAGGTGAGGGGCAGTAAGAAAACCCAAATCTCCTGAATTTGGCCATATCCAAATGGAGAGATTGTGCTCAGGCTAAGAGAAGGGCTCAGTCCAGCCTGGAGCTGAAAGGACTCCTGCCAGCTGCTTTCCCCAGGAAAAGCTGGACACCAGGGCTCCATCCAGAGCCTGGCGCTGCCAGCCTTGGTCTCCCTGCCAGCCCATGGGTGGCCCTGCCCATCCTGGAAAAGCGACACAGGTGGTTATGAAAGCCAACTCTTCTAGATTTCAAGGCCTCTCAGTTTTAAATCCATGACCTTGCATGCACTAAAAAAGCTGCTCGCCACGTCGCAGGCACCTTTCCGGAAGTGGGTGGCAGGGGCTGCAGCTGCCAGCTTGCCGTCGTGTGTGCCGTGCCTTCCTCCCAGTCACCTCCCCACAGTGGCAAACACTTGCCATGGTCTGGGGGCCCTTTCTTTTTTAAAAATTGCATTCATTCACTTTATAAATATGGATGTAGCTTTGGGAGTTTATTCATCTTCTTAGTTAGGCCTCAACACATTAGATCCCAGGAATGAGATGAAAGGGCCAGAGAAAGAGAGGTGAAGAGCAGGAGGAGAACCAGGAGCAGGCTCACAGCCCTGTGAGGGACAGAGGTGCTGAAAAAAAGGGCCCCTTCTGCTCAGTTCAGCTCAGTTTAATAACTGTGGTTTTAAACCCGCTCTGCCCCGCGGTGTGGTAGACCAGCACTGCCGAGGGAAACACCACAGGAGCTAAAATGTCTTAATGGTCCCATCTACAAAAAGACACAAATAAAATTAATTTCAGTAGTATATGTTAATTAACCCAGTATATCCAAAATCCAATCTTTTTAGCATGCAATCAATGTAAAAGTATAACAGAGAAATTTTAAACTTTTATACAGGCTCTTTGAAACTTGTGGATACAAGTACTTTACACTTACAGCACATCTCAGATCAGAAAAGTCACATGTCAAATGCTCAAAAGCTGAAGGCTACCCTAGTGTGCAGCCCTAGATATTGTTTATTCTAAAAAAACTGGAGATCTGAAGTTCTAAACCGGGAAGGTATGGTCTTGGCCTTTGAAGAACAAGAGAAAACCACATAGATAATGCCAACCAAGCCCAACAGGAAGAGTGAGACAGAAGAGCCCGTGGATGATCTGGAACACAGCAAATTTAGGCCAATTGCAGGCTCAGGAGAGCTCGTGGGCCATCTCAGTGAAGATCAGAGAGGCCCAGGAAGTGAGTCTTGAGAACAGCGTGCCACGCTTGTGGCCATCCGGAGGAGAGGCCACATGTGCCAGGCTGGGATCCAGTTTACCAGTGACAGGGAGAAGGTGTAAGCAGATGCCCATGAAATAAACCAGAAAGAAATCAGGTGACGGTCTGAAGGGACAGTGACAGCTCTGGCTATGACCATTCACTTAAGCTGTGTACCCGGCTAAGAAAGGCTCCTCATTTAGATTTCAGGCAGGGGAGACAGGCATGTTTACAGGTAGGGGAGAAGGCCTCAGCCAAGCAAGAAAAATTGAAAAATACAGAGAATCTGATGAAAAAAACGTGACAAAAGCATCCTAAAAAGGGAAGATCAAATTTTCCCTGGAATAATTCGACCTCATATCACAAGGGCAAGAAGTCAGGATACTCCCCTGTTGAAGCAGGTGGGGAAGGGGAGTTGAGGACAGAGAGACCCTTTAAAGTGAGAGAAAAATGCTCTTGTCAGAGCTGAGCATGTCTCTCCCTTGTCCCAAATTATCCTTGGGTCTGTGATGACAAAGGAGCATAACCAAACCCCCTAGTGTGTCATGTTTAACTCTCTGTGACCCATCCTGTCTCTCAGCCTTATTTTCTATACATCAGCTCATTTTCTGTTTTTTGTTTTGTTTTTTGAAACAGGGACTCCCTAACTAGTTCATGCTGAACTTCAACTCACTATGTAGCTCAGGCTGGCTTCCAACTCCTGCTGATCCTCCTGCCTCAACCTCCCAAATGCTGGGATTACAGTTGTGTGCCACCACGCCCTGTTGGCATACATCAACTCTTGAGGCCACAGTCAACCTGTACTACTCTTCCTCACCCTTCTACCTCTGGTTCCCTCTTATTTTTTCTTCCCCTAAACTACCTTCACCCACTCACTCTCAAACTGTAGATTCTATCACAATCCAAAGACTCACAAATCATGGCTTCATCTAGAAAGTCTACCCTTGATCCTCTCTAGGGCAACAATCTCCCCTTCTCTTTCCTGCCACATGCCTCCCCTCCAGCAATTTCTGTCTCATGCCTGAATCGGGGATCCTACCAACACTCGAACAACCTGAGGACAGGGCTGGGCCTGGGCCTTTGTCATGTCCCCAGGGACTTTTCCCAGGGCTCGGCATATATTTAATCATACAACCTCACAAGAGCCAGGTGCTGGGATTTTGCTCCCTGCTGTAACCTCACACTGAGTTTATGGGTCTCAAGTAGGCACATGGTAAGCAGTGTTTGGGCAATAGATAGATGGATAAACACTTGTCTATGTAACCGGATCGAGTACTCAAAGCCTCAGAATTAGGGATCATCCTGTAAAGCTGTTTTGTGTTCTTTTTCAGCACATGGTATAGAACCCTATCCACAAGGAGCACATAAATAATGCTATTGTCTGGGTACTGGGTAACAATGAATTGGACTCATAAGTTACTTTCCTTCCAAGGAGATCAAAGACTTTACAATTGAGGTTGTTAGTAGGTGGTTTGAAAAGTTTTGGATTTGAGAGCCTGTCTCGGGCTTTATACCTCCAGTTGGCCTATTCCTCAATAACATGTTTCCAGTAATATCACATATCCTTAGACATCAGTGTCTCCTCTGTATAGGTAGAATAACAGCAGAATGGAGGGCTTAAGGGCCTTATTTTAATGCAACAAAAGTCCCTGGAAAGCAAAGCTTGGATTTGGGTCTCCCTTGCTTGAGTGCTGCATCACTGCTTTGTGTGACAAGCCACAGGCAGAAGAGTTCCAAAGTCTGTTCCTCCAACCACTGTCCCCTGATCCCAAGATACATATAGATGCTTGGAGTCTATTAAACCCCATTAACTTCAGTAGCAAGCTTTCCCAAAGAGATGCCCTTACAGAATGAATGAGATTTCCCCAAATTGGTTCCTACTGTTTACTTTTGCATCCTCCAGGAAGATAAGAGCATGACTCAAAGCAGCCACCTATCAAAGTAAACCACTTTGAGGGTTCTAAATAACTGCCATTTCATCTTTAGGACAGCCCAGTGAAAATAATGATCCTGCCTAACCAAATCCATGGTCTTCCAACCTTCGCTCCCAGGCAGTGCATAGCCTGTGTTCCCAAGCCCACTTACATCTTTTACATGGACAAGTAAGTTCCCATCCCACTTACTCTCTGGCCCTTGGGGTGGGGGCCCGGGGGAGTGGGGCATCAGTGTTCTTCCCTAGGGTGATCAGGTTTCTGAGTGTACCCTTGAGGGAATACTCAATGCCCACACAAATTTCCTCTAGCAGATACAGAAAAACCACAGTACAACTTGATGTGACCTGATGAATCGTTCATTGTGAAGCTCTGATCAAAGACTCTAATTTAACTCCAAGTAGAACAATTTCTGTCTACTGAACAATCCAGAAATCCAAAAATGGTTCAGAAAAATGGGAGGAGAAAAGTAAATGCTTGGCAATAGAGAGACTGTGGGTTGCTGAAAGGAAAGTCTATAGGCCAAGAGATGGTCAGTGGGCTCACTGTTAAGATAGACTCCTTAGAGGAGAGGCACATAGTGGCTCTGTGTTCCCAAGAGTGGGTTTTCTGGAGAGATTACCTGGCACTCTAGGACCTCAGTTTATCAACACTTATCAAGCACCTCTAACAGACCATGAAATATGCTAGGTTGTACAGAGTCAGTATTGATGAAGCCACTGTGATTCTTTTAATCAGAGAGATTATCATTAGATGTAGGGTGTAGCTCAGTGATAAAGAGCTTGCCTAGCATGTACAAGACTCTGGGTTTGATTCTCAGTGATGCAAAAAGAAAAAAAAAGAGCTTTTCAATTAGTAAAGAGAGAACAGGTAGGCATGCACTTGTAATCAAAGGCACCACATGATATGAAAGACACAAACTATAGCAGAGGGTCCCCCAAAGGAACTTCTCATTTCCTTCTGTAAGGTTGAAATGTGACTTTTTGGAATTAAGTCATTTTCTCTAAGTTAGGATTCAGGGAGTGAGGGACAAGCTTGGTAGAGCTGACTCAGGCTGAAAATGATTTGAAGTAGATTCAATGCACAAATACATTTTACAATTTTCTGTTTAGGAAACAAGAGAAATAAAATGTATGCAACCAGGAAGCAATTAATATTGAACTGAGTCAAATATTGACTCAGGGCAGGGAACAGAACACCCAAAAGTGTGCAGATGAATAAGTGAGAGTAGTAGGCACTAGACAAGTGGCCAGAAGCTGCATGGGTTCCTAATATTATTTATTCAGGCTTAAATATGAGTGGAAATAACAATCAGACTTCCAAAGAATGAGCCAATAATTGAGCTGCTCTCTCCTTTATCAGCTCTCTCTATTCAAGGAGCTAGAGGTATTTCACATTTTTATCCATAGATATCCACAATCTAACTCAATGCTAGGAACAAAGTAAGTGCTTAACAGATGTTCAGTGAATGAATTAATAAGTACCTTTGAGCACAAATAAACAAGCAAATGGGTGAACATGTAGAAGGTGTGTTGTAGGGTCCTGCTCATGATCATTAATACTTTAATTTTTGGTCAAGACGTTTAATGTCTCTGAGCCCTAGCTACAACATAAGGATGATTATAGAGTACTCTCAGAACTCTTGTGAGAATTAAACAACATGATAAAATACTTTGTACGTTGCAAAGTCCCAAAAGACTTCTTTCAAAATTGGTTATCTTGTGTACACAGGAAGAGAACATGCTCTACTGGGGAACTAGACTTGGCCCAAAGCAACCCTAAGGAAGATATGGTGTAGTTTCAACTTGATTAGCTTTGGGATCTGCCCCAGGAATTGGTGGCACATATTCTAGGTGTTCTGGGTGGCTTATAGGGGTGTGGCCTTCAGGTCTGTGTCTGGCCCTCACTCCTCTTCTCTGGCATTCTTCTCCTGCTCTGCCTCGTGGCTGTGATGAGCTGAATAGGTTTCTGACATCAAACCTCTCCACCATGTGCTTGTGCCTTGGAGAAACCAACTTTACATTAAACCCATGGAAAGTGTAAGCCAAATAAATCTCTCCTCCTTTAAGAAATTTAGGTGTATAAATTTTGTCCCAGCATTAGGCAAGGGACTAATATACACCCCTGTCTGTTTGTCCTGTGTGAGAACAGCTCAGTAAATACCAGAAGAGGATGCTTTGTGACCAATGATTCCTATACAAATAGTAGTAGCAAAATCTCTGATCAAATCCATGACCACTGACATCAGCCTAACCATTCTTGCTATATAGAGACATGGAGGTGCTTAGTCCATTACTTACACATAGGAAGTTTCATTAACACTTCTTTAAGTTTCCTGAGCCTTAGAATTAGGTTGTTAGGTGGAGATGCAAGTTTTGTCCATATAGAAAGGCTACTGCTTTGTCAACAACATTTGCACACATGTGCACCCAAGCATGCACCGCTGACACTTGCCTGCTCCTGACAAGATAACTGGGCCATGTGGTGACAATATTAATTAGACAATTACTGCTGAAGACAGAATCTGTAAAACTCTGCCCTTGTTTCCCATGAGACTCTGCTTGTACATGACAAACAGCCAATAAGATGTGGCAGGTCAAAATGGTGTGCTTGTAGTTTCTTCAGGGTAGCAGTTGCAGAAGAAATACTGGGGATACAAAGAGATACCTGAACAGACTTCTGGGATCCCACATGGTCTCTAGATCGTTTTATTCCAGAGCTCTGTAGTTGTTTTATTAGGGAAGGGGTAGTGAGGGAAATATCCCAGTGTGCGTGCTTGGCATTCATATAGACTGGGTTCAAACTCCAGGTCTGCCTTGTACTAGGAGTGTGATACCTAAACAGTATTTCTCCCTTGATAGGCCAATCAACCCACTGTCCTTAGGACATTACTTTCTCATGATTGTGCTTTGCTGTAATACATACCATCACCTGGAACACTCTCCCTTTCCCCCTTACCCAAATCAGATTTGTCCTATGAGCCTGAGCTCACATCTTCTATGTCTGCAAAGAGCTCCAAAACTTTCCAGATGGGTCAAACTGCTCTTTTTTTCTGAAATGTCCAGCAATATTGCCAATCTTTCCAGTGTGTGTATGACAAAACTCCTTGAAGCTCACAGTTGTTTTTAAACTCTTCATACTCCGTTTTGGGGTGAGATGCATGGCCTTATTATTTCCTGGACCACATCATTTTTTACAGATTAGATGGGGCACACTCAGGGTGGTATGGCCATAGACTGACATCCTTTACAGAACTTAACCTGCTGCATTTATTAGAACTCAATTTCCCACCACAGACCTGTCTTCTAAGAGCATATAAAAAATCATCTTATAGGTTCCTTGTAGTGATAGAAAAACCACTTTAAAAATCTCAGTTTCAGTCCACTCTCAAATGAACAGTTGACACATTTAGTCACTAAACAGTTATGGAGTCCTGTTGTGTGATAGAATCCATGCTCACCTCTGCAGTCGGGTACGGTTACCACTCGGATCATGAGCTGGTTTTCAAGAAATACCTGCATCAGAGACCTTGAAAGAGCTGATCTAAGGTGCACTCTTCTGATCTCAACTCCAGAGCTTCTGAATCAAGTTTCAAAGGCTCTTCCTGGGATATGGGTTTTAGCAAGTTCCCATCATGTGCCTCAACTGCACTCAAGTTTAAGAGGTAAACCTCTTGACCACAGAGTACATACCATGTGGTTCTGAAATTGTATCTGCCACAACATGTAACTAAGGAAACCATCCACCCACTGAAAAGAAAAAGATGAGGAGCTAGAGATGGTGAAGTGACTACTAGGATGAACAAAACATGAGGATTATTATGACTGAAGAGGAGAAGGTTACAGAACTCCCTGCTGGACACTATCACTGCCCTAGGAGTCTTATTTCATAAGGAATTTGACAGCACAGTACTCCTCTCTGCTGAGTGCCTCGCAGTCACATGTGGCACTTTTGGATTGGGTCAGTGGTTGCAAGCTTTTTAGAGTTGTCAGTGATTCAGTGATAACAAACAGCCATCTGCAGCATGTATGCCACAGGTTCACCGCCACTGAGTTCACCTCCATTAAATAGGAGGATCAGGCACAGAAAACTGAGACAATTGTTTTCCAACCCGAGTCTTCCACTTGAAGGTCACACAAGCTCAAAGCATGCATCAGTGTGATGGACTTATGTAAATTCCTTTCTCCTCTGATAGTTAGGAAATAAATTTTGATATAAAGGGCTGCGGAAGCTGAGTGGTATCAGGGTGGTGGGAGTATGGGCCTAGGAACTCAGCTCCTAGTGATCTTGACTGACTGTGCTTTTCTACAGTGCAGGGCAGTGTGGCATCACAGATGTGGAGTGATGTGCTGGGTGTGGAGTTAAAGAGCTATGAGTTAGGTGCTGATTTTTCTACCCACAGATATAAAATGTTGGCTAAGTCCCTTAGGACTTGGCCTTCTCTTCTCTTTATGTCTAAAACTGCCATAATAACACCTACCTCTCTCGTCTTACAGATTTGTTATTAAAAAGCAAAGCAAGAAAACACACATAAAAATGCTTTGTAGTCCATGAATTGTTTAGGAAAACTATATTAATTCTGTGACAGATATAATTCTTGGGCCATTCTGTTCATGCTATATTTTTTATGTGCTTTTTTAATTGACTAAAAACAACTTAGGTGAGAGTTATGCTTTATAAAAATAGTGTTTCTTTCTGAATCATCTTGAGTCAATTGATAAGGGATTATTTTGGAGGAAGGTTGGGGAGATCCAGGGTGTACCTTGGAAGATGAGACTTAACCCTGGACTTCACTCCACTTCTCTGCTAAGCCATTCTCACAAGTTAAAATGACAGCTGAGAGGAGGGTGACAATAGGTAGTGGAAAATGTGGCTTCAGCTCACCATGGTGGCAGGGTCACAGCTAAAACAAGCTTAAAGAAGTCACCTGTGGCTGGGGGTGTAGCTCAGTGGTACTGCATGTGCTTGGCATGTGCAAGATGTTGGGGTCCATCTTCAGCATCAAAAAATTCACAATTTCCTTGTGAGTCTACTCAGCCCAGGGCAGACTCAGAGACTTTAGTGGGGAAGAGATATTCTACCTTGCTTTGTTCTGCACTGATTCCAGAAATCGTTTTTCTTGCTGGAGAAAGCAATGCCTGATAAATTTGTTGCAACCTCATTAGAGTTCTTCTCAGTTATAGTTTAGAGATTGTAATTCTCTTCTGCAGACACAGGGCGAATAATCACTGTGAAGATGGTCCAAATTCTGGGGCCTACCTGGTCAGGAACAAACCTGAAGGCCTTTCCTCAGTGCCCCAGTGATGGAGAGGTGCCCAGTGCAAGAGGACAGGAGCACGCTGAGCAGAAGGGAAGTGTGTTTCCCACCCAAAGGCTACTGTTTCTCATCTTAGGTTCATCTCTGACTTGTGGCAGATGCCTTGATTTTCCAGGGGAATTAAGTATTGATGATTTAAGCTCAAAGAAAAATGCTTTGTGGTCCTAACAATGTTATTATCATTATTACCATGACCACTGTCATCGTCGTACTGTGCCTGTACGATGTGCTGGACAGAATGGTTTTGTTCACTTCACTTTATTTCACGTTTACAACACTCTGAGGAGGTGCTCTTACAATCAGCTCCCTTACTATGGATGAATGAATGACGTTGGAGAGATTAAGCAGCAGGAGAGCCTTAATCAAGGACCAGGATTCAAACTGAGATCTCTGCCACCACACATGTTGTTATTTCCACAAGAAGTTGGCCCTCAGCATGACCCAGTGAATCACTGCTGTGATGATATTGTTTCTCAAAAGAATTGGGCAATAGGTTCAGCCCCTTGATATCCACAGATTCTGTATGCACAGGCTCCCCATCTTCAAATTCAGTGAAGAATGGATAAGGATATTTGAAAAGATTGGCTCTGAACACATACAGGCTATTTTTCTTGTCATTGTTCCATGAAAACTACAGTGTGTAACTGTTCATGTGGCATTTACACTGTGGTAGGCACGATAAGTAATTGAGAGATGATTTAAAGTACTGTTTGTGAAAGGGTGTGCTTAGAGTATACATAAATTCTATGCCATTTACTATAAAGGACAGGAGCATTAGAAGGTTTTGGTACCCGAAGGGGTCAGGAACCACTTTGCCCCTGATACGGAGGGTTACATGTTAGCTTTTCCTTCAGCCAAGGGGAAGTAGTGGGGAAAGGAGAAGAGGCCTCCCTGTTACTCTCCGGGGTGGAGTCAAGGAGGGGTTTGTAGTCCTCATGCTAGCACTTCTTTCCCAGAGGATGCTTTATAACTGATGCTTGGAGAAGAGTCCACTGTTATTCAGTTCAGAAATATTTTCAGGGGATTAACAGCAAATGCAATGTATCTTACTGTAATAATTTTTTTTTAAAAAATGACATTTACCATATTGTTATCACACTGTGTATTATACATCCCATCCCTAAAAAATTGGGAAAGAAGAAAGGAAGAAAGAGAGAAAGAAAGAAAGAAAGAAAAGAAAATGTTTTGGGTGGTTTAACTCCATTAAGCAAAACAGAGTTTGTTGCATGATGACAGCTAAGACCTACATGCTCAACAGCGTTTGTATTTGCGACTTAGTTCATCCATGCCATCCTGAGAGTGGATAGATAAATAAACCCAAGTCAGAAGAGGGAGCACACCCTGTCTAGCCTCCACCCATGGGATACACTAACCATCTCTCTTATTGCAAGTCTGGAGCTCTCACTATTTGCCCACTGTCCTCGCTGTGGCAGCCCTGGGCATCCTTCACCCTTCATGGTCTCTGCTCCCCAGGGAGAGACTCGCCTGACTACAGGGATTGATTTAGTCAGTGCACATATGCTAATGTCTGCTCTATGTCAGACCCTGTGCTAAGTAATGGGGGAAATCAGTAAGTAAAATAGACAAAAGCATTTAGAAATGCATTCTATGATGTCAAGTGGTAATAAGCAACATTTTAAAATGGGATAAAGGAGAAGAGAGTGATAGGGAGGGTTGCTATTTTAGAGTGATTGGGGGACCTTTCCAAGGAGGCACTGGCTGTGCAGAGACCTGAATAAAGTGATGAAAAAATATCTGGGAGGAGAATGCACCAGAGAGGGAATGGGGCACGCAAAGGGCCTGAGGCCAGGGTGAATCACAGAGCTCAAGTAACCCCAAGAAGGGCACAGAGGCTGAGGCAGCATGATCTCAGGTGAGAAGGTGAGGCTGTTGTGAACAGTGTTAAAGGCACAAGCAAGAGCTTAGACTTTCCCTCTGATGGGAAACCATGAAGGGTTGTAGCACAGAGTAAAATGATCTGATTCATAGTCTTAATCCAAGTTTCAAATTTGCCATGCACAGGAACTATGGTAGCAAAAAAAGAAGTAATGAGAGGGGAGGGGAAGTGACTTAGGCGGTCAAAGGAGTGATGAGGGCAGTTTGGATTCAGTGGAAGTGGCAGGAGGAGCACAAGATGGGCGAGAGTGAGATGGGTTTCATTGTACTGAGTGTAACTTCCTGTCTCACTGGACGGGAGGAGGGAGGGGCAGGAGAGGGCTTTGCATTACAGTTTAGATCTAGACGCCCCCTCCCCGCTCTTCTGGGTTCAGAGGTGGGGCTTTGGAGGGAGATCAGATGATGGGGTAGATTCATCTCTTGGTGAGTTCCTAGCAAATGTGCTGTTCGGAGGCGGGGCCAGCCTGAGGTGGTCACTAGAGTGTGACCGGAAGGGTGTGCTCCTGTCCCCTGCTCCTTCCTCTTCTCTCTGCTACCTGCTTACTGTGGTCTGAACAGCTTCTTTCCACCATACTGCTTCTGCTTGGGAGCCAGATGATGGTGGACTGAATCCATGAGGCAACATAAATCTTTCCTCCTCTAAGTTCTAGATGTCTGGTGTTTTGCCCCAGTGGTGTGAAAGTGACTGAGATTCCCTGGGACCTTCAGGCTGAACAGGTACTACCCAGTTGTACCACTGACCAAGGGGCATGTAGTAGGAGGGGCAGGTTTGGCCCTGGCCTTGTTGGCGTGAGCTGAGGGCACAGATGCCAAGCCTCTTCCTCTTCCTCTGTGGGAGGGGCCTGGGGTGCCCAACCCTGCTTGTGACCACACAGATAAATTTAAGAGAAAACATGAATTCATCAGGTCTTCTTGCAAATTAAATCAATCACCATCCCTTCCAGGTCTGGGGCCATCTTTAGACAGGGTGGGAGTTCACAAGGAGGAGGATATTCTTTCAGGGAAGGCCAAGGCCACAGTGAAACTTTCTCAACTTCTCCATCCAGCTGCGATCCACCTAACCCAGCCACCTACTGCAAGTGCAGCACCTAAAGGGGATGACATCAAGCACACAAAGGTCTAATCAGGAACAGAGAAACTGGGCACTGCCCAAGTGGACAGATCTGGCCAGAGCACTGCACTGTGGGCTTTATAACCATCTTCTACCCATCAGGGAAATGGGAGCTCTGATCTCACATTTTACAGGTACGAAAATTAAAGGCTAGAGAAATCAAGCAGCCTGTGCAAGGTCCCATAGTGGTAAGGGGAAGCCTGAGGTTGAGTCCAGGCCCTCAGCCACTCCCTCTCCTGTCAGGCTCTTCTAGAAGCTTCCACTCTGGATGCTCCGCAGCCTCTCTTAGCAAAATGTCTCTGCTTCCTCCACGCTGATATACGTCCACCCCCAGATGACTGTCAGTCTCTATTCTGCACAGAGACAGGTGGGCCTTGACAAATGAAAAATGATTGTGCAATTAAACAGTGTCAGTAGCGCTTGCCTGCTACAGGAAGAGCAGAGGGAACGTGCGGCTTAGCGCCTGTTCAGAGTGACAGAGCCCAGGGTGACTCACAGGCGCCCACTGAGGGTGGGGGTCACCCTGAGCAGCCACTCAGGAGGCTGCCTGTCAGCCTCCCAGCCAGCATCTGCCTGCAAATGCTCCTGGCTCCATTGAGCCGGCTGAACTTGAGCCCAGCCAGCATGCGGGCACATTAGCCCTCAAGCCCCCAGTGTAAAAGGATCAGGCCCTGCTCTGGGAAGAATTCTAATGCAATCTGAAAATACACCCTGGCAGATCATGCGCTGACCCTAAGTGATGCAGTTGGTGTTCTGAGTAGATTTTGGAGACAGGATAGGAAGACTCAAGCAGCAGGGAATCCCAAGCACACTGTTCTTTGGTTCGGAAGGTATAATGCAGCTTTTTAGTATTACTACTTTTGTAATTGGAGAGTAGATTTACTTTTCCAATTAAATCTCAAGTGCACACATCTGACGAAGTCTTCCTTCTGTTCCCAGTTGTTCAGGGGCTGCCCATTTAGTGACATTCACAGGGATGCAGACGTTTTTGGAGTTCCCAGAATGCTCTACCTTCCCCTTTTACTACAGCAGGACCCAGTGGGAGGTCTCCCTGAAGAGGACAGGGGCACCCACCCGACTTCTTCCTCCTGCCTTTCCGAATCCTGAGGTGAGCAGCGCCCTCCACTATGTGCTAGTTTCATGAGGTGGTCCCTCACCAGAGCCCTGGGACAATGGAAACATCTCTTAGGAAATGGAACCTTTAAACCATGAACACAGATAAAATTTCTCTCTCTAGAAGTTAACTGTGTCAAGTATTTTGTTACACCAATGAAAGGCTAATATATACTTCTTGTTCAAGTAGTAAAACTCTCTCCTAGAGGGAAACTAAATGGTCAAGGGGCACAGCCCTATGCTCCAGGGCCCAAGGAGAGCTTGGGCTCAGCACCTGCCACTGCCTCCCCTTCCTTTCCTCACAACTGGGAGGCCTGGTGACCCCAGGAGGCCTAACCTGTGATGGTACTTTCTGCCTGGCGGCTGGGAGAGAAGAACTTTCCTCGTCTAGATGCACAAGTTCAACATGGAGCCTCATCCTTAAGGACTTCCTTCCCCTCCCACTCCTTCCCATTCCGCTCCACCCCCTGTAGTGCAGAAAGGCTGCCTAGGATGTGAGCTGACCTAGGAGACTGAGATCACAGGTCTAAAATGGAGAAAGATGAGAGAAGGATAAGAGCCTAATAACTGCATTTGAGTACCTGGACACAACCATACCTGCAGCCTCTGGACTTTGTTTTTGTTTTTTGTTGTTGTTGAGACAGGGCCTTGCTATATAGTTCAGACTGGACTTGAACTCATTATGTAGTTGAGGCTGGCCCCAAACTCACTGTGATGCCCCTGTCTCAGTCTCCCAGGGACGACAGGTGTGCGCCACCACACCCAACCAACCCACGGATTTTAAAGACTAGAACTACTGCATTTAAAAAACTGTTTTCCTTCTCTTTAACTGTGTCATGTTTGGTTTCTACTACCTGCAATGAAAGGGAATGCACGGTTCCTAAGCACACTTGTCATTTCCATCTTCAGTGGCGCCTCTGCCTGTGCTCTTCCTGCTGCCTATATTTGGGTACTAACTTGGTCCACCGATCTTGCCAAGGCTCAAATCAAGTGTTCTTGCTGCTGAGCTGCCTTCTGTCCCTGCTATCTCTGCAGACAGTGAGGAGGTCATGCTGTGACACTGCCAAAGCACTGCAGGCCTTTCTCACTGTGCGGTGACCCCTGTGTGAGCAAATACTGTGATGTGGTGTGTGTGTGTCCTCCAGAGCTGTGTGCCAGAAGCCGAGTGTGGCAGTGTTGGGACATCGTGGATGCTTTAAGAGGCAAGGCCTAGTGGAAACTTCAGGGGATACCACCCCAGAAGAAATGAATGTACTTCTTATAGGATCCCAGTTACTCCTTCCAGAGCAGGTTGTTGTAAAAAGCGAGGTCCCCGAATTCCTATGGTTTCCTGTCTCTCCCTGTGATCTTTCCCTCTTGAATACACTCCCACTGCAGGACCTCAGGCACCCCACTTTCCTTTCTGGGCCAAGTGCTGGAGGACACCAGACTCCTGGACACACAGTAGATGTCTTTCTGCATCTCGGGCTGAAAGATTTCCTAGCTGTGTCTTCCTCTCCTCAAAGTCCATACTGTCTGCAGCAGGGCACAGCCATTAGCATCCCTAGTTCCTGGCACCAATGTCACAGTGACATTGACAGTCCTTCCCACCTGCCTGGTGCAGGGCAGTTCTGCTCTAGGTAAAGATTTCATCTGAAGGGGCAAAGAGACACGGAAGTGAGGCTCACTTTAATTTACAACCCCTGGCTCCTTTTTCAAGGAAAGTAAGCTTCAGAAAAATGCCCAAATAATTCAGTTCTGTGTGTATAGATGGAATGTTTATACGTGAAAATCTAATCCCCAGTGTGGTTGGTGTTGGGAAGTGGTCCCTTTGGAGTGGATTAGGTCACAACAACAGAGATAATAGAGAGCCTTTATGAACAGGATTAGTACAATCCTAAAAAAAGACCCATGAGAGCGTTTCTGTCCTTTCCTCCATGTCAGGACCCAGTGAGAAGGTGACAATCTGTGAACAAGAAGTGGGCATATGCCCGAACTGAAACACCCTGACACCCTGATCTTGAACTTCTAGATTCTATAACTGTGAGGAACAAATTTCTATTGTGTATAAACTGCCCACCCTCTGGAACATTATTTAAGCAGCCTGTATACATTCAGGAACCCATGTAGGTAGGTTATCTTAGGAGATGAATAAATAGGGTCAGAAGGACTCTATTTAGATTTAACCCCTATGGAGAGAAAAGTTTGATTTCAGAGCATCCTAGGATATTGCTAACATTAGTCAAGATATGCTTGGTGACTCCCAAGGAGGATGTAGAATTACTCACAATCCAACTGTTACAACATTAACTCCAAGACCCCCAAGACAAGGACTAAAAATATATGTCCTTCCAAGAGCATTCTGTGTTAGAAAATTCCTTCATCAGTGTGTCAACAAGGAGTCTAGCTGTGAAGGACTGAGAGCTGGCTGTGGCCTCTCTTTCAAAGCACTGCCCACTGCCCAGGCATGAAAGCACTGCCCAGCATCACACAAGAGCCTCCAGCTTGGGAGCCCTGGTTTTATGGCCTGGAAGGAGAAAAACAGCAAAGGGTGTGGATGTGGCAGGGGGAAATAGGGGAAGGCTTGGGACCACAGTGGGCTGAAGTGGGATTCTGCCCACATCCTGGACAGGCAACAGGTGGGGTAAGGAGAAAATTGGACCACAGAGAGCTGACCTTATGCAGCACTGCATTAACAAAGGGCCAGTAGCTCAGCAAAGAGGAAGAGGCTCTGTGTGGGACCGTGATGGAGACACCAAGTGGAGTCCATTGGAAGGCCCTGGGCAACATGAGATCAGCATGGGGAGGTGTTAGGAAGGAAGAACTGTACCTAGCCACTCTGAGGGGTCCAAGCAGGAAGGGAAGTTTCTACCGAGGAGCTCTAGCTAGTGGGATCTCTTTCCAGCACCATTAGGAAAGACTGAACTTTAGGGAGGATAGACTCTGGTAGGCAGAAGTGCCTCCCTGAATCCCTGGACACCATTGCTCACACTCCACCTGACAGGAAGCCTGGAGTCCCGGCCCTGGCCCTGCCTCAGACACTACATCCAGCCCAGGTTCCTGACGGACTGCTCTGTCCCCATCTCCTCCTAACAGTGCGACAGCACTTCCCCGGGCGCATGGTGCTGCGAAGGAAACTGATGTCCAAGGACAGTGAGCGAGTTGGCGATGAAGCCACGACCGGCATGCATCCCTCCAGTCATCAAAATCGCGTGAAGTGCCCATCTGCAAAAGGCACTCTACTAATTCCCCTAAAAGGAGGGCGTCAAAATGACTTCCTCAGGCCCTGCCAAGTTTTTATTAATGTGCTGATTAGGTTAGAAATAGTCACTTCCCTGTATTTACAGAGAAGAATGAGAGAATATAGGAATCCTAGTCTCCCTCTTTCTCCATAAGGCAAAATTTCAAATAATAAGCAGATCTGCAACAGATGGACGGGTTTTTAGCACTCCTGAGGGGGAGAGGATGGAGCCAGTCTGTCTCTGTCTCTCTCTAAATCTAGAGAGAACGTGAGCCAGCGTGAGTGTGGGCGTGTGTGTGTGTGTGTGTGTGTGTGTGTGTGTGTGAGAGAGAGAGAGAGAGAGAGAGAGAGAGAAAGAGAGAGAGAGAGATTGGGAGAGAGAGGGAGAGAATGGAGAGGGAGAGGGGACAAAGGAGAGGGGAAGAGACAAAGGAGAACCATGAAAAAGCAGAGAAAGGAAACATAAGCACTCAGGGGAGACTATAAGGAATATAAGGACAAGGACAATGTCAGAAAAAAAAAAAAAAAAGAAATTCAGGAAACAAAGCAAACAAATTTTAAAAAGAAACTGTTCATTCAGGAACTCACTGGTCAAGATCAATAACCAACCATGTAACTGGCTGTGTGGATTGCACCCTTCCTACAGGAGACCTCCAGGCAAGTGAGCTTGAAGGTGCTGTACAGCACCCAGGGGGACCGGGGGGCCTCGCACCCCTGCTCCCTGTCAGCTGGACGGCAGCGTGCCCTCTCCTTCTGAGGCTTCTCTCCATCTGCATGGAATGGCAGGCGTCCGTAGGTTGAAGTTTCCCTCCAGGCCTCACTGTCTGTGCAGCTTTGAAATAAGAGAATGACACACAGCTCATGCCCTTCAGGAAGCTGCAGACAGTGAGAAGGCTCTGAGGCTACCTCTGCCCTTGCTCTCCCCAGCAGGCCAGAACCGCACAGGTGTGGGCCACAGAGAGGCTCTGATCTCCATGGCAGAGTCCAGAGGATGGGGCTAGGGGCACTGTGGCAGGACTGTTGTGTTGCACAGGCCTTGTGACCCTCGCGCTGCTAACACAGACTGTCGCCGGAGAGTGCTCCTCCCCCATCTCGCGCACCCTTTCTCACCAGAAGCCTCAGTCTTCCTGCTTCCTGCGCTGGGATGGGGGCGTAGCTTCTTCTTACTACTTTAGTATCCTAATTGCACTAGACATTTTCAGATGCATCCAAACACCCTGGACCAGCATGCACATCATTTCTATATTTTCCAACCATTTTACCTTGCTTAATCGGACCGTTTTGAGACCAGACATAGTGTGATAGTTAAGAAGGACTCTGGAGCTACACTACCTGGATGTGGACTTTTCCTCTTCAACCCGCTAGCTGTGTAACCCTGGAGAAGTTAACCTAAGCTCCGCAGCTTCGATTTCACACCTGTAAAATTGTGGTGTTATGCTGGTGCAAGCCTGGAATCCCAGCATTCTAGGAGGGTAGGGCAGACAGAGCTCAAGGTCAAGCTCAGATTGGGCAACTTATCGACCTAGTGAGACCCTGTCTCACCGAAAGGGGGATGTTGAAATATTGGTCAGTGTGAAGGCCATGGGTCCAATCCCCAGAGTCCCAAGAAAAACGAGGGGAAGAAGGTTAATAGTAAGTGTTCCTCTATCCCTGGGCTGCTGCAAGGAGGGAAGGTAAGCACTGTGCCTGTCGTATTCAGAGTCCTTAATAAACATTAGCTGGAAGAACTAAACTCTGACACCATTTGTATCCAAGGCGATATCAGCAGAGACAGTATTCCCTGGCCTCCTCTCTATTACAAGCTTGAATCCCCCCTGATGTTGGTGACTGACCCTTCAAATCCCACTTCCTCCTGTGGTTAAATTCTTTGTGTGGACCTGAGAATTCAGCCTCAATCCATAAATGGTCTGAAATGAATTGAATGCAGATTTTTGACATTGCTTGCACCTTTCCTACCAGCAAGCTGCGATCATGCGCCCCACCTCTGCTTAGTTCTCAGCTCCAGAGTGAGTCATTCGCATTCTAACTACAGTTCACGTTGTGCTCTAATGCACAGTTACTCTGTGTATTTCTGCTCCCTGCACTCTATGCCTGAGCATTTCTGGCTGCTTTGCTTCATAAGATCTTTGCACATACCACACAGCATCCTTGTTCATGCTGTTAACCCTTTGAAGGAGCCACCCAAGAGCAAGAGCAGAGGAGCAGCCTGGCATGGTGGCACACACCTGTAATCCTAGCACAATGGGAGGCTGAGGCAGGAGAAGCACAAGTCTGAGCCCAGCCTGGGCAACTTATACACATCAGTAATGTCCTGTTCAATACCATAGTTTATTTATGTTCTGTATGGAAATAGGGACCCTTGATTCCTCTTTCTAAAAAGCTTCAACCAATGCAAAGTGAAGGCTCTCAGTCAACTTAGTTTTGCTCCCAGTTTCCAATCCCTGAGATGGAAGAAGTTTTGTACACTTATAGACACCCCTGTCACCTGAAGGCTACTCTACCATTCATTTGGGCCAGAAGCTCCTCCAGGCCCAGGGCTTCCCTCTCCCAACTCCCCCCACCCCATCCTCTCTTCTCTGTGCCCGCTCCTTCCCCAGTCCCAGCCCATTACATGTATGGAGCCACCTGGTGGCTCTGCAAATGTCATAGAGCTCCACACACCTCTGGCTTCACAGGTCTCTCCCTCTTACTCCAAGTATGTCTTGGCTTTCCACCTTCTGAAAGCCTCCTTTTTCCCTTACATCTTGTCCCACGCACCCCACCCTCCAGTGGCCCAGGCAGGCATCTCTACCTGCCTTCCTTAGCCTTCTTGGGTGCCTGGCTCAGGTACACATCATATCACGCTGAGCTGTAGCCCTTCTTATGCACTCCCTATGTCAAGTGGCACTTTCAAGGCAGAGACTGTGTCTCTGTCTGTCAATCCTCTGCAGTGATGGACTGTTATGGCTGTGTCTAGATGTTCTCCAAAGCCTCATGTGGTCATAGATGGGACTTTTCAGAGGTGACTGGATGCTGGGATCAAGGATGTGATGCTGGGATTAAGGGTGTGATCCTCAGAGTAAGAGCACCCCCACCCTGAGTGTGAGTGCTACCTGCCCTGCAGTAAATATGAGGGACAGAAAGAAACCTTGCTGCTGTTGTTGCTTTGCTACTTGGAAGCTTCTCCTGCTTTGCAATGGACTGCTTCTCCTCTTTGATGCCCCTCTGCCATGCCCCCTTGCCTGGAATCAGCCGACTGGATTGAAACCTCCACACACTATGAGCAAAATAAACTTTTCCTCCTTTAACTTTGGGCGCTAGGTCTATTTTATCTCAGCAATGAGAAAAGTAACCAGGACACGGACATTCAGTGAAGAATTTCCTGACTTGACTTAAAACTGGAACTCAGTTGAACAGAAGTAAAGAGAGCTTGGTTTTTCTGCTGGCCTAAGAACTAATACAGAAACACTGCAGGCAAAGAAACGTCAAGGGGATGGGAGTCAGCAGGTCCTGCTGGGAACATACACCACCTGACTCCGAGCCTTGCTCTTCGTCTTCTTTGCTCCCTGGTGGCCATGGAGCTGCAGCTGCTGGAAAAGCGAGCAAGCTCCACGTGGTCAGGCCCTGCCTACTTGCAGAGGAGCATATGCCAGTGCAGTTAGAGAGGCTGCAAAATGCCAGACCTTGCCCTCCCTCGACACACCCTGGATGTCACGCGGCTCCTGGAACCATTTGTGAGCTGGTAGAATTGCTGGGCTGATCTGTGAGGCTGGGTTAAAGTGAGGGATCTGGGATACCACATAGCCTAAGAGGGTGCTACAGAAAAGCCTGCTGACTTTATGCAAACTGCCCCCACTTTTCCATGGCTCTATCCTTCCATTCCTCAAGATTACTTGGGTTTGGCTTCCTAACCAGTTGCAAAAACTGGAACTATGAAATTCCTTAAGCCCTTCTTCCACTGGTCTCCAATACCCCAGAATTATCTTATTAAGGTGGCAGCACAATTCATAATACCTAAATTCTGGAAGCAGCCTATATATCTGTCGAGAGACAACTGGATAAAGAAAATGTGGTATCTACATCTAATGGAATACTACTTGGCTATAAAGAAGACAGATTTGGGACATCTGTAAGAATATGGATGCATCTGAAAAATACAATGTTGAGTGAAATAAACCAGACACACAACTTAAATCCTGTACGGTATCTCTCACTTAAGTACGGCAAAGTACAAACAAATAGATCAACAGAGGATAGATAGAAGGAGATAAGGGGAAGGATCTCTTGTAAATGGGAAGGAGTACAAGAGACCAAGGGAAAAGCGTGAGGAGGAGGGGAAGGGGAAATAAGTAGAATAAAGATATGCCATGTACAGGAACCTAATAACTTCAATGAATGCAAACAGCATGTGCTGAAAACATTAGCTAAGATTGTTTTAGGAACTAAGATTAATAATACAAACAAGAATAAAAATGTGATAAGGAAATTAGAAGAGGAGGGAGGGGGCGGAAGGGAATTTTAAAAGGGAAGCAGTTGTGTTATGTACATGTACCAATGCCCAAGATGACTGTAAAATGCATGTACTGTGTTCATAAAAAATAAAATAGGTAAAAAGGTTAAAGGACAACCAGTTAGCAGCAGAATGAGCCTCTCAGGATATCAAAAACCTTATATAGCTGGAGCAGGTGTGTGTGTGCACATGCACACACACACACACACACACACACACACACACACACACATCTAATGAGACTAATGAAACAAACACACACACTTGGCAAAGGTTCCCAGTTCATGCTTATTTCCCTAGCTAGGCTACTTAGATATCCCATCCCCTAAATCATCTAGGCAAGAAAGGACTCAGGAGATAAGAGAGGTGCTAAAGGTGCAGATCACCTCCACCACCAAATTGCAAGAAACTGCTGATGTTGCTCCTGGTATCGAGTCTTCCCATCGAGTCAGTGTTAAACAACTGCGGCACCCTAAAGTCCAGGAACAAAATGCTTGTTCCCCTGTCAACATCTAGACCAGTGAGTTCCTTCTGAAGTATGAGAGGCCAGACCTCCATCAACATATCTAAAAGCCATGAATAGAAGGTGTGCAGATCACAGCAAAAACTAGAGCTCACCAAAATGAGTGTTCTAAATCAATAGTGACTGCAAGGAAAGACGGCATGCAGGCAGAAAATGGGCCATGATGTTCAACAGATGTGACAATCGAGGGACCATCAGAGGGACAGGCACAGCACACCTTGCCAAGGGCCAGGCCTCCCACCCATCTATCTGGTCTCCCTTAGGAAGTATGATGGCTGTGCTCAGGATCACGTTGGGAAGGGTTGGGATGGAGAAATGGGTAAGAGGTTCAGTTCTCAGCCACATCATATTGATACTCTGCAATTCTGCAAGTTTCTAATACCTCAACTTTTAACATATTTCTCCTTAGTTCAGGCCTCCTTAGGTGACTGTTAAACACAGTGTGTTATCAAGAGATTACTTACTTAGCACCATGTTATGTAATTGATATTTATCTCATTGACTTGCATGAGACTCCTCTGAGAAAGGTGTCATTAACCCATTTTAGAGATGGGGAAACTGATATATAGAAAGGTTATGCAACTCACCTAAGGTCTTAGAGTGAGTATAAGAGCAGGATTAGGCCCAGGTCTGACTGACTTCAACAGCTGTACTCCATCAATAGGGTGAAAAAATAATCCAAAAGGAAAAACAGTTCCAACCAAAGGGAGCGTATGTACTCCCCAGAGCAAGTTTCTACAAAATCGTTCAAATTCTCTAACTTCTGGCAACCAAAAATATTTGTAAGTTGGTCATCCAGGGGAAGAGTCAAGTCTATGGTTACAAAACAGAAATTTTTCTCTACATGAAGACAACAAACTGATCTATACAGGAATACAAGCACTGTGCTCAGGATATTAGGAAATAAACCCTTGGTAGAGGTAGAAGACATGAGGTAGGAAGCAGAGAGATGACTCACCTTTTTCATTAAAATTTTGCAGAGAAAGTATATCAACCTGTTTCCTCCCTCCTTTGTGGTAAACATGGGGCAAAGATCTCATACACACACACACACACACACACACACACACACACACACACACACTAACAAAATCCATCCAAAAAAGACTTTCCAAGGGAAATAGTAATCTCAATCAGAGAACTTTGGCAGGCAGGAGAGATTTGGAGAAACATCAAGAAAGATCTAAGGATAATGATATTGGTCAGCAAATTAGATACGCCATTGCAATCCAATAAAGCAGCAAAATTCAATGCCAATGTGACTTGCAAAGTTTCCTAGCCAAGGCTTCAATTGCACTGGGGTCAGAAGTCGGGTAAGAACCTGGCTTTTCACCTCAGCATCCACCAGTGCTGGAAAGTCCTCATCCAGTGGTCCAGGATCCCAGGAGACAAAGCGATGAAACGGGGTGGAAGAGGAGAAGGGTGCAGAAGGCTAGCAGCCACGCACATGGCTGATAACAGGTGTATTGACAGGTATAAGGTGAGGTGAGCAGATAAAAGACGGAGTCTGGAACTTCAGGGAAAAAGTAGCAGTAGCGACCTTGTTTATTTTCTTGAATATATAAAGAATAAGCAAGAGGGCTACAGGCTGCCAAGACTCATGGGGACCTTGAAATGCTATTCCGCCCGTTGCCTGCTGTGGGTCCCGTGTCACTCCAGGCAGGTGAATACAGTGACATCTGTTTTCCTTCAAGGTTTTCTGTCACAGTGCTGATACCCTTCCTCAGAAACCTAGACAAAATTCTTATTGTTACACACAGATGAATGTTTTCTTGGATCCAGCCCAAATCCTTCCCTTCGACTCAAACCATTTCATTTCCCATGGACTTCAAAAGAGAATAATCATTTCTCAGCATCCTTCATGTAGAAAACAATTCCATTCTTGAAGGCTAATAAGTGACCATTCAGTTTTCTCTCTCTCAAACTAAACCCTAATTTCTCAACTTTTTTCATGCCTTCTATTTTCTAACTGTCTGCCCATTTTTGGTTTTTGAAAAATTTTTTTGAAGAGAAAAGCATTTTTTGAGGAAGAAGAATCTAAGAAGGAACTTTAAAATGATAGCTCTGCAATGAAGGATGAAATTATGTCCACAATTTGACCCACCACCCTCTTCAGATCTCTGTATTACTACTGTTTGGGCCAGAAAACTGGTGTGGAGGGGGCTGGACATCATGCAATGTTTAGCAGCATGCAGGCCTCTCAGCACTACATGCCAAGAGCACCCCAGCACCCTTCATCTGAGTTGGGACAACCAAACATGTCCCCAGATGTCACAAATATCCCCCAGTCCCTCAATCCAGTGCGGTTCACTTCTGTCTTCTAGCTGGGGAACCTCCCAGTTACCTTCAGCTGGGTATCAGGGCCAAGTCCATCCAGTACTTGTCCCCAGTGCCAGCACTGCACAGTTCCGGGGGTGCAAGCAGAAGTCTCGGTCCATCCTCCCGCCAGCCTGACTAAAGCCCAAGCAGCAGACCAGCGCTGTGTGGATGAGAAACTAACAGAGCTCTTCCTGTTTGGTCTCTGCAGCATTATGAGGCCAGATTCCCCTCTCCCTTCTGGGGGTCATATCTGGAGAATCACAAGACAGGGAGCATGCGCTCACTTGCGGAGTGTGTACACCAAAGCCAGAAGTGAGGCCCATCCAGCCCTGCCCAGTCCGCAAGCTTCCCTGGCTCCTGGAACACCAGGCTGTGATCACAATCTAATACAGGTCTTATCTTGACTGCGCTAAGTGCCTGACTTTAGGACAATTAAATTGTTTGAGAAAGACTTGGTATGTTTGGTGCCATGCATCCACTTCCACCCAGCTCTGCAGGCTGCGGATGTTTCTGCAAAAGCTTTGGTGCTGTTGGCTCTGCAGAGCAATCTCGGAAAGATCCCAGCCCTGGGAAGCTTGCAGTCTTGCTCTTAGATGGCACAGCAGGGAAACAGCAAAAACAGATCGATTGGGCACTGTGCTAGCCATGCCAGGGCTGGCATCACCACACCCCTCACCCATGGCAGGAGTGGAGAGAGCTGTGGCCTCTGCATCTGACCCAGTCGGTCACCTACCAGGCTGTCCGGAAAAGCACCGAGCATCAGCAGAAACCATGAAATTCAAGGGCAGCTGAGCCTCACCCCATCCCCTCCTAAGTTGATCCACACTTCACTGTTGCTATTAGTGGTTCTGATTAATGAGGTGCTTTTTACCCTAAGTAACCTTCATACTTCCCCACCTGGTCATTCATCCAAATCCAGTGAAAAACTGGGTGAGTTCCCTTTTCACAACTGTAGGCAGTCAGGAAGGACGGTGCTTACATCTTCAGGTGATGATGAATCCACACTCTAAATGTCTCATACCTTGTTTCATAAACCAAAGACTATGTTGCCTCCGTGAGGCCTACCGTTTGGTGTACACATTCCTGCAGTGTACATAAACACTGCATTGTGATTTCTAGGCAAAAATAATTGCCAAGTCTAAGCAGATGGCAAGTTCAAGTGCAAATCCCATTTTTAGGTCCATTCTCTTGTAGGCCCAGATCTTTCTGCTTTGATTTGGAGAAACTTTTTAAAATATATATGTCAAATAACTTTTAAAAATGTGTTATTTTCACCAAAATAAAAAATAAATTTTCAAAAACTTCCCTGGTGGGAAAAAATTAATCCACATGTTTTTGCTTCATCTACAAGTTAATCATCAAAAAGGATTTTGTAAATCATCATTTAGTGATGAAAGAGTCTTAATGAGCTTTGGGAAAACTTAAGGCTTTTCATTTTTAATACAGTAAGTTATGATTTAAGGTAATATATCAACAGTGCACAAGAGTTAGAAAAAAGAGGAAAACACCCATGGTCTGAGCAGGATTTTAGGAAAAGGGCTGGGTGCTCAGTCACCCAAAAAATCAAAGTAAGTAGTGACCCAATCTGGAAGATACAGTTTGAAGTTTAGGAAAACTCACTACTGTCCCATTTGCCGATTCCCTCCCACCTCTATTACGTACTCTGGCTCCTTCCTCTCTCTTCCCTGATTTGACTTTTCTTCCTTTCCCTTTACCCTGTCCCACTGAACTATAAGGGCCACAACACACACACAAACACACACACAGAGGGGTCTGGGAAGCCCTAGGAGTCGCCCTGCATCCTCATGGCTGTTGTCACCACTGCTGCTGCTGCTGCTGAGAAAACACAACCCACAGCGTGGGCCACAGAGGGCCCAGGCCTCTGTGCAGAGCAGCTTGCCCAGGCTCAGCCTTCTCAAAGAAGTCACAGAATGGGACTGTGGCCACCAATTGGTTATTGAATTCATTACAAACAAGTATTCTGAATAAATGAAGCATCTGAAATTAAAGTTCAAAAGAGAAGAGCTAGGAACCCCACTAAAGCAACTGAAACAAAGGCTGTAACCCTAGCACCGTCTCTCCCATGGGATGGAGACTGATGTCTTCCCCAGGCCTTCCTTAGCCCTCATGCAGGTATGCCTGGCTGAGCTGAACTTGGATGAGAGCAGGAAGAGAAGCATCCCTGTGTCCACTCCAGCCTCCACCCTCAGTCCTAGCAAAATCCCCTTCTCAAGGCCCAGATTTTCTTTTGTCCTCTGCCTTTTTCATTGAGGGTCCTCTGTGCACCATGCCTCCTTCTACACATTCAAGAGGAAAACACACAGTGGAAGAGAACTGGAAAAAATAAAACTATCTAAAATGTGTTTCACACCCACGAATGTCTGTGAGAACACTAGTCAGGGACTTCTGTCCGCTGGTACACAAGTCATTTCGGGCTGATTCCCTACATGCAGCCAGTCTGCTTCTGTCTCTGTCTCTGTCCCTGTCTCTGTCCCTGTCCCTGTCTCTGTCTCTGTCTCTGTCTATCTCTGTTTCTGCCTCTCCCTCCCACTTTCCCTCCCTCTCTTCACCATTTGAATTTTTACTCTGCAAACAGAATGGAAATGCCAATATGAAGGTATAGTGTATGCCTAAAAATACCCATGGACTTAATTTTTAATTTCTAAAAAAGGAGCAAGTAACCTGATATTTCAATAAATAACATAACTCAGCTCTCTGAAGATGAAAGATGATATCACATTTGATTGAGGTTTTCATTCTTTAAAAAATACTATCAGCTCTACCTCCCTCATCTCTAACTGGCTTCTCTGAATACAGTTCCCAAACGAGTCTGTTTGCTTCTCCTCTGAAAGTGTTACAGAGCCTCTGTTCCTGAGGACCTCACAGTTCATCTTTGCTGTTTCTTGACTAGTCATTCAATTACAGCTTTTTTCACATGGGAAGGAAGGAGGAAGATAAAGAGGAAAGGAGGGAGAGAAGGAAGGGAAAAAAAGGGAGAGGGGAAGGATGAGGGAAAGAAGAAAAGAGAAAGGAAGAGAGAGACGAAAGAAAGCTGGAAAGTCCTCTAGCATTTTCCACCAACTCTACTGGCCATCCTTTTACTCTTCTTGCTACAAAGCAGGGAGACTGCAAATCCCTGAGAGTTCTGGTGCAATGTCCAACTTTTCAGCTGAGGAAACAACTTGCAAGCTGTGTCCTGACCACCTACAGTCACCGTGGGCACGCCCGCTTCTGGACTTCATTCTCCCCACCTCACGCTCCTAACTCACATCTCCTCCAAGGCTCACTATGCCCTGGCCTTGCTTATTGAACCAACTGTTAAAAAAAAAATGAAATCTCACATGCAGCAACATGGATGAACCGGCAGATTATGTTAAGAGAAATAACCTTGAGACGGAGAGATGAAGAACACATGGCTTCACTCACGTGTAGACGCTACAGAAGTTACTCTCAGAAAGACAGAAAGCAGACAGCGGCCACTGGCATCTGAAGAGGTGGGGTCGCAAGGAGAGGTGTCACAGGTACACTGACAGACAGCAGGAGCAAGATTTGGGGTTTTGTGCATAGCAAAATGATTAGAGTTAACAATTATACGTTGAATATTTCAGAATAGCTGGAAGAAAGAGTTTTGAGTGTTCTTCACACAAAGAAATGATAAATATCCAAGGTGATGGCTATGCTCATCATCCTGATGTGATGTGTATAATTATCATTATACATGAGTCTAAACATTATGTTATAGCCCAGAAATACATACAAATATGTGCTAACAATAAATAAAATTTTTAAAACTTACTTCAAACCCAACCTGTTCCTGCAGAGCTGAAAGCGCTTAGACTGTGCCTGCAGTAAGTCCCAGGGGAACTGTGCAGGGAGCCCTGGCTGGGAAGGGCAGGAAGGGGCTGCTGGGCAGAGCCAGGATCCTGTGCTGGAAAAGCCTCCTAGAGGGCCGAGGGGTGCAGCCCACAGCCAGTGATCACAGGCCCCTCAGAGCTCGGGAGGCCCAGGTCCTGGGTCAGGAGAATCACTAGGCTCCAGAGGTTTGGGTACTGATCATTCATTTAGAGAAATGCAGTAGCGACTCTGCAGTCCAAGACAGGCCAGCAGCACAGCACAGGGGCCCTGTTATTGCCCTCCTCTGCTGAAAACATAGCTGCACGAGTTGCCTGTGAAGCCACAGTGAAAACTATGCCCCCAAAGCGTCTAGTGTTGGCTGAGGCTCCTTGCCCTGGAGCTCCCACGGAGTGTGCACAAGGCCAGCTCCACACTTCCCCTGGCTGTCATTCCCCAGTGTTCAGGCCCCACCTATTTTTGCTCTGGTTTTCCTCTGGAGGCCTCTGAGGGTGAGAGCGCCCCACTTGCAAAATGCTCCCCAGGTGTGCACAGAGCGTCCTGAGCCCTAGGACAATGATGGGAAGACGAGAGGCTTGGCCTTTTCCAACTTTCTTAGGACAGTGGCACAGGCAGCTGCTGCCACCCAGGGTGGCCATCAAGCCGAGGCCCAAGCAGCTGGTTTCAGGCTTCTCTCCCTAAGGGACCGAAATGGGCCACAGGAAGAGCTTGCCAGCAGTAACCATGGCCCCACCCACTGAGGATGGACAGTGGCCTAAGTGCTCTGCCCCCTCCACTAGTCCACCCACACAGAGGCTTCCTGGGTAGAAGTTTTTAGCCCTAATGAGGAAGAGACACCATGGGTGAGTGCCCACTAGTGCCCACCATCAAACGCAGACACTGCGGTGGAGTTGTTTTCCCATACAAGGGCACAGAATAATACATGTAAGAAAAGAAACACTAGACCCATGAGGATGGCTTAGTTTGTTTTGTTTTTTTAATAAGAAGAAAAGGGAAGCCGGACATGGTAGTGCATGTCTATAATTCTGCACTTAGGAGGCTGAAGTGGGAGGACAGCCCAGGTTTGGGTACATGGTGAGACCTCTCTCAAAAAGAGAAAAAGACAAAAACAAATATAACAATCGGCATGTGCAAAAATTTAAACTGTTTTATCAGCAGTGGTGCATCCACTTTAGAAACCTGTTCCAAAAAGTTAAACATTGAATTATCATTTAACCCAGCAGTTCCTTTCCTATCTATATAAGCAAAGGAATTGAAAGGATAGTTCACAGAAAAATATATACATAAATCCTTACAGAATAACCAAAAGGGGAAACAACCCAAATATCCGGTCATCAAGTAATGAATCAATAAGCAGAGGTGAACCATCCCTACAACAGAATATTCTTCTGTCATGAAAAAGAACAAATTATTGGTACATGCTATAAGGCTGCCCCAAGGACATTAGGCTAAGTGACAGAAACCTGGTCCAAACACCACGTATCATATGATTCAACTTACATGCCAAGTCCAGAAAGGCAGATAGATGGAGATGGAGAGAATGTAGATTAGTGGTTGCTCAGGCCTGAGGGAAAGAGAGGGAAATGATTGCTGTGTTTCTTTTCAACATGATGAAAATGTTTTAGAATTAGATAGTGAGGATGGTTATATGCCTTTGTTAATATATAAAAACTACTGATTGTGAACCTTAAAATGGTGCCTTTCCTAGTATGGGAATGATATTTTGGTAGAAAACATTTAAATGAAAAAGAGCAAGAAAATAAGGCTTGAGCTTGAAGTATCCCTAAGGTCCCTTCCCATTTAAAACAGCATGGTAAGACAGCATTATAATATGCTAGATCACCTTCTTCCTCAATAACTATTCCATGGATGGCTGCTCTGCGCCGGGCTTTGAGCTGGGGATGTGCATGTGATCAAACAGATGTGATCCCGAAGCTCCTAGCATGTTTAGTCGGAAAATAAATGCAAAATAAACCATGTAAAAGCACGGTGATAAGAGACATAGGAGGTGCTACAACAATGCAAACAAGGGCACTTAAGCCTCATAAAAGGAACAGCAGATAACTCAACTAAGATGGGGAAGAAAGAGTCCTGTGCAGGAGAAGTAGAATAACCTCTCATGGCAGTTGGCATCCAGTAGGTCAACAAAACTGTCATGAGGAAAGCATTGAGCATTGCCTATGTAAGAACACAAGAGAAACCGAAATAGTTTCTATGGCTGAATCTGATGAATGAAGTGCTTCGAAGAGAGCGAGAGACGAGGCCACTCAGGCACAGCGAGTAGTAGGTAGCCCTGCTAGGAGAACCCTGGACTTCATTGTAAGGACCCTAGGGAACCATGAAAGGGTGTCTCATGTCTGAGTGGGGCTTCTGAAAGCGTAGGTAAAACCAAGGAAGATGAAACAAAACCTCCTGCAGAAGTCCACATGCTGTTGGTCAGGTTGCCTGAATCAAGGAAGTGACAAGGACGTAGGGCCCCCAAGAGGGGCAGGCCAGCCTTTCTGTAGAGCATGGACAAGGGCACAGGAACCCGGAATATCAGGCTGCAGAAAACAGGGCCAGCTCCCAGCACCTAGGAAAACAGCCCTGCCTTGATCACCCTGGACTTGGGAGAGGGGTTAAGGGAGACCAACCTTGCCAAGGTGCTCTTCTGGTCTGGGCAAGGACAGTGTGTGCCTTGTTGGCAGGGTAACGGGGCCCACCAGGGGCAGTGGGAACAGAGCAGCACCTGGTAAAACCTGAGGACCCATCAGAATGGAGAGACTTGGAGGCAAAAGTCTTGGAGGACTCTTCTCAGTCGCTACCAGCCACAAGCCAGAGGGTGTAGCTCAGTGGTAGGGCACTCACCTAACATGAATGAGGTCCTACGTTCAAGCCCCAGTAGTAGGGAAAAAAAACTAACCATGTCTCTTTTGGGAAGCTGTTTATCACTCCTATTTCACAGATGAGAAAGCTGAGATTTGACAGTAAGTCCTACGTGTAACGGTTAGGGACCAGGCTCAAATGCAACACCCACACACATTGCCTTTCTTTTTTCTTGTTTCTAGATCTCAGGTCCTGGGAGTAGCGTACATTTCAGCTCTCAGTTTATGGTACTCTGTGTTCAAGGATCACCACAACACAGTTGTTCTGTGCTCTTATTTTTTCACTTTTTCATCTTCATCCCAGATCTTGACTCCTATTTCCGTCTTCTCAGTCCTCTGACAGGACTTATTCTGATGCAGCAGCTATATTTCCTCATATAAACAGACATTCTCAAGGAGTAGACAGTGTGCTGATGATTGCGTATGCATTGACTTTAATGAATGTGTGTTGCAGCGCTCTGCCTTACTTGGGCCAGTGTTGTCAAGAAGTGTTTATCACTTAATGTGCCATGTTGCCCAGTGCGCACAAACCCGTGTAACTTATCCTTTCCCATAGCAGTGACTCCTAGGCTGTGTCTTGCTGCCAACCACCACATAGCACACTGCAGGGGACACCCTCATGTACATCTGCAGATAGCCGTTTGTGAGGCTGTCTGCCGCTTCTGGGGTTGGTCCTGTCCTGAAATTACTGCTCAAACCAATTCTCAGCTCACCAAGTAAGCAAGAGGGTTCCCGTTTCCTTGCTTCCTCACAAACACTAAATATGATGCCATTTTACAAGTTTTGTCACTATGATAGGTCTCAAGCAACCTCTCATTTTTAAAAAAGTAACATTTCTTTTACTCTTAATTAGACAGTGCATATCTCCAAATATCTAAAAGCCATTAACCTGTTTTCCACTTTCAATTTCTTCCCATTGTTTCTTTGTTTGCTCTTTGCAGTACAGGGGTAGAACCCAGAGCCCCATGCATGCTGGGCAAGCACTGTACCACTGAGCCACACTCTCAGCCCTCTGCTGACTTCTTAACATTTTCTACATCAGTTACCATCATTAGATATTGAAAATATTATCCCTTTGTCAGCAACCTATCAACCAGTCTTTTCCTGAAGAGTAATTCTTCATTTAGATGTTACCCTTTCCCTGTAACCAAGCCTGCTTATTGTTATAGTGATGGTTATTCTTGACTGTGGACTTGACTGGTTTAAGGGATACATAAGACGAGATTAGTGAATTGAGTCTGTCTGGGAGGCCCATGGCAGTGTGACCTTGAGGAGTACCTCTGGTCCCTGGCTCCCTCCTCTCCGCTGCACTCCCCCTGCTCTCTGCTTCTTGTGCGCCGTGAGTTGAACCACTTTCCTCCACCACACCCTTCTGCCATTATTTTTTTACCTGGGAGCCAACCAACCATCAACTGAAACTATTGATATCGTAAGCCAAAATAAATCTTTCCTTTCTTCCTTGAAATTATATGTGTTGTTTTTGTCCCAGCAATGGAAAAAAAAAATGTTACTTTTAAGATAACAAAAGCAATACAGGTTTAGAAGCCAGGTGCCATAGTTTCTGACCATTTGGATGATAAGAATGAAGTGTAATGTTAGTTAAATGTTACTTCTTGGTTCTGGAGAAGTTCTTCAGTTGATGTCAGCAAGCCAGTGTCAATAACATGTCTACTTTATATTTCTGCAAAATCTTTCAGTAAAGAACCAGAACATGAAAGGCAAGCATGAACAGTGTCTAACGGTCTTTCCAAAACTGTCTTTAGCAATTTAAGTTCCCTCTAGTCTCTTCCATTAATATCATTAGAGAAAATACACCTGTGTGGCTTAGAGGGCGGTGCCTTGAACTGCACACATAGGCATGACTGAGGTCTGTTTTGTTTGGCTATGCACAGGCGGAGGAGAGCTATAAACACCAGAGACTAGGGACTCCAGCTTAAATCCTGGATCACACCTGTTCACTGTCTGTCCTTGAGAAAAGCCACCTCTGAGCTCTAGTGCTATACCTGTAAAAGGAAGAGTCAGTGTAGATGGCCAGAGATGAATGTTAGATCCAAGGAATATTTGTAGAAACAGATGCTGTCATTGAAGCCATTTAAAGGAAAATGGTTTTTCTCCACTTCGTTGGGTAACTTAAATGAGTCAGAAGACTCCCCTAGACTGGGTATAGCCCAGTGTGAAGCACATGCTTAGCATACAAGAGGTTCTGGGTTCCATCCACAGCACTGCAAAAAAAAAAAAAGAAAAAGAAAAACAGCCTTCTATGAGCTGCACACATCTAGAAAGACACAGTTAAAGTCATCGTGAGTTCCTTACAGCAAGAGAAGAGGAAGTAAGCAAGGAAACATGCCTTTCTACATCCTTTTTCTGTAGCTGAAGGAGAAAGAGACTAAAAAACCAAATCTGGTTGACACAGCAATCTCTGCAACCTCAGGAAGATGGGACAAGAGCTGGGAGCAGCAGCAGCAGCAGCCGCGCCATCCCTTTCTTCTCTAGATTTAAAGAAATCACCTGCTTCTGGCTTTCTGTGGACCACTAGGAGCCTCACTCTCATTGCATGTGGCAGCCCTGTAGGCCCCCTCTGGGCTCTCTGAATGGGCCTCTCTCCTTGATAGTCATACGCATGTTCAAGGCTTCTGGTGTGGACCCTCTGCCCAGGATTTCCCAGTTTGTATCTCCAGTGAGCACCACCCTTACTTCCTGTGTTCACATCTGTGTACTCAGCTCCATGCTTCACATCCCTCCTGGACCCCTTGCAGCCAGAAGTTACTGCCTGCATCTCCTCATCAAGCCTGTTCCTCTTCCCATATTCGATGTCAGAATTCAGTACCTAAGCCAGAAGCCTGGGAGCCATCCTTGGCATTTCCCTCTCCCCTACTCCCACTGTATTTAATCAGTCATCCAATTCTGTTCATTTCACCTCCCAATATGTCCTGATCCATTTTTATTCCCACCCCTGCCACATGGCTAGCCAAAACCTCCATACTGCTTGCCTGGAGATCTCATAATGTCTCTCCTAGTATCCACCTGGCAGTCCATCTACCACACTGCAACCACAATGACCTCAAAATGTAGACCTTATCATGCCATTACCCAGTTCCTTCCTGTTGCCCTTAAAATAAATAATAAATTCCTAGAGAGACCTTCATGATCTGGTCCTCATCTACCTCTCCACATTCACCTCATGTTTCTTTGCATGTCGCCCATGTCTTTACCACGGCCATACCATTCCATTTGCTTATCCTATGTCTAAGATCAAGAAGTGCAGTGCTGGTCCTGAGCTCAGAACCTCCCATGTGTGTCTTGGGCCTAAAATGCCCTCCTTCTCCTCCATCAGATTTTAGTTTAGATGTCCCTTCCTCTGGGGAGACGCTTTTGTGACCCTAGACAAGGTTAGGCCTCCTGTTGCTGAGAGTGTCTTCTCCTGCCCAGCACACAGTGGCCTTGTATATATTTGTCTGCCTCATCATACTGTGAATTCTGTCTAAGCAAAGACTTGCATCTACCTTGTTCATCAGTGCATCCTCAGTGCTGTCATGAAAAGTACAAAGATCTTGTGAATGAATTTTCATTAGGGAAAGCAGTATATCAGTAGAACAGAAGGAAAATGAGCATGGAACCTGAGCTATGATGTCTTATTCAGTCTGGTCTTCCAGAGCAGGGACCCCCACTCCCTGAGCCACAGGTCGGTACCATTATGTGGCCTGTTGGGAGCCAGGTGACACAGATGCATGTACAGCTGCTCCTCATCACTCTCATGAGCACTCAAGCTGTCTCCTATCAGATCAGTAGAAGCATCAGACTCCCCTAGGAGCATGAACTCTACTGTAAACTGCATTTGCAAGGGATCTATGTTGCACACTCCTTCTGAGAATCCAATATAATGCTAAAAATAAAGTATACAATGTAACAATAGTAATAGAAATACAGTGCACAATAAATATAATGCACTAGGGGCCAGGGATTTAGCTCAGTGATGCAGAGCCTGCCTGGCAAGCATGAGGTCCTGAGTTTGAGTCCCAGTACCAAATAAATAAGTAAATAAATAAATGTATGTAATGCACTTGTATCGTCCTAAAACCATCCCCCATCCTCATCCCTACCTCTGGTCCATGGAAAAATTATGTTCCAGGAAATTAGTCCCTGGTGCCAAAAATTTAGTGATCACTGCTAGGGGATCAGGCGAGATCAGGCACGTTCAGGGGGGTATGGCCGTAGCCTACTGCTAGGAAATCCAGCTTATTTCATTGAATTGCCAGGTAGTGTAGATCCATTTTGCCTCTGCCTAAACTCAGATGTTCCTTCTTGGTTTATGACCTTCCCATACGTTCCTATATCTCACCAAGTAAAAGTCTATGTCCCTAAGATGACTGGCAAATCCAACATAATCTGACCTCATCCTATTAGAACTGCCCCTTTGCTGTCCAAATAAGCTATGCACAGGCCCACCCTAGCCCTGCAAGGCCATGCCCTCCATCTGGAATGTGCATCTTCCAGGTAGCTGCAGGACTCCTTGCTTCGTTACTGTTACTCTTCATCTAAATATCGTGCTGCTTTTCCTTGCTTCTCTATGTTAAACTGGAATCCTCTAATACTGCTTTTTATTCTCTGCCTTATTACTCTCCATAATACCAAGCAATAAAATTCTGTATATTTTATTTATCATTAATTATCTAACTACTCCATAAGGATATAAGCTCCCTGACAGCAGAGCCTTTCTGCCTATATTATTCACTATAGTATACCCAGTAAGTAGAAGAGCCAGAGCGTAAATAAATACTGGAAGAATGGAGGAGTGTCTTTCTGTTTTCATGTCTGACCCCTGTAAGTCATGTTTGATTGTTTTGCCTTGGTTCTTAGTGTACCCTGTGGGTTTTTTCTATGAGTCTTTTTAGAATCATCCACCATCTGCTATGTCTGTAATAGATCTCATGAGTGATTGAAAGTTTGAGCTGAATATAATCTATCAGTCTTATTTCCTGCCCCCACATAGGCTCTAACTGTTCCCGATTTAGCAAGCCCCATTATATAGGGAATCTAATTATAGGGGAGTGTAACAAAAGCAATTTCATGTTGGAATAGCATTCACATGTACCCTCCTGAGAGGTATTCAAATGCATACGGCAGATGAGATGTTGCAGGATGTACAAGAGACAGTTGAATCTCAGCTGAGCACTGCTAACTACACTAAGGAGGTAATCAAACTGCTCCAGCCTTGAGGAGGGCCAGGAAGTCATCTTCCTGGAAGAGACATCTTCCAGGGTTCCACCAGGAAGTGAGTCTTCATTCATTTACCCACTCTATAGATACGATTTAACATCGTTATGTACCAGGCACTGTGTCTATACAAAAATAGGTATAGTTGAGAGAGAAGATAGTCTTATAAACAGATAAATTACCCAATCATGTATGAAGGACTACTGCAGAAATATATGAAGCAAAAAGTCTGCCTAGTTGAGTCAGAAAGTTCCCATTCAACAAGTAGCTTTGAGCAGGGTCTTGAAGAACAGCTGAGGATTGTGAACAAAAAGGGCAAACCAGGCAGCAGGAGAACCTACAGGAGAGGTGGAGGATCTGAGAGGCTCACTGGGGTCAAATCTCAGGCTTGAGTCCCCACTGGAGATGGAGAACTGTGGCCACAGTGAGGTCTAGGAATCTAGTGAACTTGCCGCTTCACAAATGAAGAGTAGGTTTAAGGGCAAGATGATCAGTTCCACTGAGAAGAGACCCCACCCCACAACCATGCCTTGCTCTGGGAAGACCTGAGAGCCTGGACTGGTGGGTGAGATGGATAGAAAGAACTCACAGGTGCTTCTACTCTCCAACCAGCTTTTCTCTTCACATTCTCAAATGAGACATTCATTTGAGTTAACAAATGCCCTTCTTGAATAAAAGATACCCTCTAGGAACTCAAACTCTAAAAGTTATTTCTATTCAATTGTGACTAATGAAGTCAAGACAACCAACCAATCTATCACTCCACAAAGACTGAGTGAGTGTCTACTGTGAAGAGGACCTTGAGGGTATGCTGAGGAACAGAGTAGAGACCTGCGAGAGTCTGGCTCCAGACTGTCCCCCAGAGGTGTGGTCCCCATCTGGCACCACTGAGAGGGGGCAGTAGAATCTTCAGAGAGGACCCTTAGGGAAGTGCCCTTGAAGAGGACAGTGGGACCCTAGCCTCCTTCCTCTTTCAAGTGCCCCTGACCACTTTTACACCCTGGGCAAAGGATGAACAACTTTTCATCTGCTCTCCTGCCATGATATGCTGCCACACAACAAAGCCAAAACTAGTCAGGCACTGGAACTTCCAAACCGCGAGACAAAACAAACCTTTCTTCTAAGTTTATTGTCTCAGGTATTTGTTATAGTAACAGAAACCTGACTAACACAGACTCTACCCTCAAAAGGCCAAGAATAAGTAAAATTAGGAGTTAAAGAAATTATCATTTTGTCAAAGGAGGCTAGAGGGCCAGAGGAAGTAGAGAACATTCTGAAACCAAGCTCAGATTTGTGGAGAGTGGGGTGCAAGGTGATTGGCTACTTCCATGTCATAGTGTAGGATTGGGCACCTAGGAGTGAGCAGGAGAATATGAGGAACAGTGAAATAACAGAGGCTTTGTTGGATGGGAGGTAGGGGAAACACCCTCCTCTGCCTCACGTGATAGCTGCTCTGCAACTAGCCCATAAACATTGTCAGCATGTCCTCTCCTCCTACTCAATCTTTCAGCTCACAGGTCTCAAGCCTCCCAACCACTGTACTGATAAATGTTCTCAACAATGTCACTATCAACCTTCCAGGTGAAAAAAAAAAAAAAAAAGAGAGAGCCCAAGTCTTTATTTTCCAAACAGCCATCCTGCCTGGATTTCTGTGTCCCGGCAGGCTGTAGGGTACCTCTGTCTTTAGTCTTGCTCCTCCAGTCTGTTTTCAAATGGCAGAAGGATGAATTATAAAATGTAAAGCTGATGTATCCCTCCCTTATTTAAAAATCTTCCTTCCCCCTTGCCTTTGGGATCACATCCAGTGTCTGAGGCTGGGCTGGAAAAGCTCACCGCCCTCCACCTCCATAGTTTCCCAATCACCTTTGCTGGTCTCCACACTCTGCCCACCTGGCCAGCTTGCTGTCTGACCTGCAGTGCTCTGTCTCTCTGCTGGGCCTCAGTGTGCACTGTCCTCAATGCTCACCACCCCCTTATTGGACCTTTGTTTGGATAAAGCTGACTTATCCTTTAGATCTTGGTTTAGAAGTCCCACCTTCCCGGAAGACATCCTACCTCTGAGTCCTGGGTGTGTGTCTTCATGATGTTCTAACTAACCGATCAACTCTTCAAGGAATAAAGAAGGCTTTGATTTCCATGATGTGAATATTCCCACAGTCAAATTCCTGAGCATTGAACAATTGGTTATCTTGAGTTGGCAGGGACAGGCTCTGACCTGACACTGGGTAAAGTGTGTGTAGGGGCAATGAGGAGCAGCTCATATCAAATGAGCTTCTTGGCCTGTGCCTAGGTGAGGAGGTTCCACTCCCAGAGATGAAGAAGAGCAGAATGCCCCATTAGAGCATCCACTCCAAGTTATATCTTCTTACACAACTGGTAGGACCTGGAGTAGTAAGCTGATACTGGGATCACTTCATTGCTTTGGTTTCACATGCTCCCTATCAAAAACAGTCTAGGGAAGAAAAACTCAAACTCAGCCCTAACCACTGCAAACGACCACCATGTAATACATTATCTCTTTGAAGACTGCTCGTCTATGTTATGCATCATGTCCCATTATCTGAACATATCTTTATGATATTAGTCAATGTTTATTGTATATTAAACATTCAAATCAAGTTTTTGATCATTTCTTACAATGATTAATTCATCTGTGAGACCACATTTTCAGTATGCTTTACATTTCCAAGACAACTATGGAAAGTCTGTCAATGTACTGAGAGTAAAAGACTTTCAAGATTCAATGAATTTGGAAAATATTACATCATAATTCTCTCCCTGGACTTGAAGAATCAAATTTTCTGCTCAAGGCTGTCCTCCCAAGTGAATGAGTTAGATCCTGTAGAAGATTTATCTGCCCAGAGAGCTACCCACTACCTTCTCAGACAGCCCAGATTTCCATAGGGTAAGAAGATGAACTCTAATTATACAGCAAGATGTCAACTTTTCCAACCACATCCATGGAAACGTAAATATATATTTAACTTTCTATAAACAATTCAACTTGATCTGCTTAACATTCAGATAGTAAACTAACCTGAGCCTGTCAAAAGCTTGTAGGTGACTATTAATCTTTGAGACAGATGATATAAGAAAATGATAACAATTTGATCTTCTGATTTCCTAAGCTCTATTTCTATATCCAGTTAAACTCTCAAAATCACAAAATAAAAACAAACACCTACATCCTTGTACTAGTTTATTTAACCTAAGTAACAATACTGTACTTTCATAATTACAATTTAATATTCCTTCATTTGAAGGTCAATATAAAACATGGTTGTGAAACTGTATTTGTTGTAAAAGCCCTACTAATGCATTAAAATAATTTTAGCAGACATAAAATCAGATACTGTATTGCACTTAGAGTTTGGTGTAGGAGAAAATATGAGATTGTTTCATCTGAAGGCATAGCATGCTTCTGTTACTAGATAATGAAAACAGGTGATTCATTATGTTTCTTTTCTCTCCTGGGCTGCCAGGAATCTCAAAGACAAAAATATGTGCTCAGACAAAAGAAAGATATTTTCTTGTACAACCGCCTCTGTTCCCATCAATACATGGCTCCTTTACCTTTGATTTTACAGTCATATTGGAAATGTAGTTTTTATTGTGTATCCTTCACATTATCTTTGGAAGAAGACCAAGCATGAATAATTAATAAATGAATAGATGTGGCTCGGTAGGTTCAGCTTAGTCAGCTAGCTACTGCATCATGACGTATCTTTGTAAATGCCAGTGAGAGTCATTCTACTCAGTTCCCTAAATGTTAAAGGAAACTCTGCAAATTTCTATGTTTTTGAACTCCTGGGGAAAATGAGTATAAAACTTTCAAACCAAATTCACAAAGAACTGGAAAGATTTGGTTACAAATACCATTTTAGTCTTCTTCCTCCACCTGTTACACAAAATATAAAAGTTACATCTGATTCAATCCCTGCTTCTTCCCCCACTACCTGGCCCTAAAGAGACCTGAGGCAGAGGAAACTCGGAGTGAAGAATGACCCTGGAGAACACGAAGCTAAACATGCTTTGAAATAGCAGAACTCTTCTGAGAATCCCTAATGGCCTCTCCTCGCAAGAGTCCCCTTGTTCTCCTTGATCTTAGCCTAAATGGCACCCCCAGAGCTGGAAGGAAAACCTGCAGACCAGAACCGAGAATGAAAAGGAAATTGAGGCTCAAACACAGGAGGTAACTTGCTCACAATCACATTGCCTAGTAGTAGCAAAGTTACCTCTACAATCCAGACAGCAAAGTCTCAGCCATGTCACAAACACCACACCCATGCCTGGCATTGGCCAGCTTGCCTCTGGTATGTCCAGCAAAAAAGGGACAGAGTTATAATAGTCACATCCTTGCCGACCAGTTCAGAACACCAAGGTTGGATTCAAACAGTGTACCCAGCCCTTGTTAGAGGTGCCTATGCTGACATTAGGAAGGACTGAGCAGGGAATGGAATCACTGGACAAAGTGATTTGAGAAAAGACTTAGATATTATATAGCCATTTACATTTTGCTTTCCAATCAACTTTTAGATGAGTGGTTTAAGCACCACCTATGTCTAAAGGGAAAAGCATACAAAGCCTCATTCCAACCCCAGAGGTCCTCTGCTCGTAGGCAGGGGAGTGACAGGTACAGGAATGCAGAGGACAATGTGGATCACAATGCGGAGCAAGTGTGGAGCGGTCAGGTAAGTGGAGGAAAGGCCAAAACAATTAAGAAAAAAACAGATTCTCTTTTTTAAGTGATATACTTTAACTTGCATTTCCCTTGAATTTGTTTGCTGCAATTATAAAGCAGAAAAGCAAGAGAGGGTGATTTCAGCAGGAGAAACAGTTTCCTTGATATCTAGTTCAGTTCTAAGGTCAAGCCACCCACTTGTTAATGCATTAGTTCATTCATGCATGTGCTCATCTATGCATTCACATGGTACTAAGCACTAGCACCAGACAAGGTATGCTATTGGTTTCAGGCAGGGTCATGCATGCATATACAATGTGGCTTCTGCCAATAAGGATCTATAGCACTGTACGAAAGATACAAACACATGAGTCTGAAGGGTTAAGTACATAAAAGAGGTAAACAGAGAGCTTTGGAAGTATAGAAAATAGACAAAATGCTAAGCTGAAATTAGTCTGAAGATTGCTGCAACCAAACAGGTACTATGAAGCAGCAATAAAGGAACGTTTCTCTACCTTTTAGATTCTATCCATACTTGAGCTGCAGCATGCAGTTTGGGTGCCCAACTTGAGCACAGCAGGAAATGGGTAGACACATGAAAATGATCAACAACACCGAGAGAAGAAAGAAGGAGCCAAATGGTAAAGTGTCATGGTGCTTACAGGGTTAGGGTGGGCCTGTATCCAATGACTAAGCTCCTTTCAGACAAGAGAAGTTGGGCTACATGCTCACAAAGGGAAGATGGCCATGGAAAATGTCAGTGGAGACTGGAGTTATGCAGGGACAAGCCAGCCGGTGCCAGGGACGGCCAGCAACCACCAGACGTAGAAGGGGAAAGGAAGAACAATTCCCCAGAGCAGAGACAGCATGGCTTAGCCAACGCCTTGGGTTCAGGCGTCTAGCCTCCAGAGGTATGGAAGTAAGTGCCTGTTGTTTTAACCACTTACTAGTCCAATTTTTAAATACAGGATGAACAAAATGTGCATATTTTATTAATTTTTATAAGATAATCTAACAGGAAATATAAAAAGAACAATGTTATCAAATTTATTCAACAATTTTTCTGTGTGTGGTACGGTATAGCTTAAACATTCAATACACAATGCAACATTATAATCTGGACAGTGGTGTCTAGTTTCTTTCCAAATTCTTTTTGCATTACTGTCTTTCTTTGAACAACACACTTTGTACCATAGTGTTGGCCTTTGCTTTTTTTTCTGTGGGTGGTATAATTTCAATAAAACATCTACCCGTGAAACGTAATGGGGAAGATGTTAATGACGGACAACCTGGTTGGCATTTCACTATCCGTATTTTTCAATTATTTGGCCTACTGGGACTAATCCAAATTGAAATGACTCTTTAAATCCCCATGTTTTGAATAAACAACAAATGAGTTCCATGAGTTTGTTTGGTCTCGAAGGTGCATAAATACTTTAGCATAATACTTTTCCTCTCTTTTTGATTACAGGATAGTTTGTTAGATGTTGGTCACCTCTGTCAACACCACCCACAGAATTATTAGAATCATTGACCACTAGTGGATTGTTTTAGTTCCATTTCTTCTTTCAAGTTCTATCATTTCAGTATTATGAATAGTTGACAAGAAGCCATCTTTTTTGTCTATTTCATAGCACAGACTTTTCTGTCTGATATGATAACATTTCTCCCTTTTCAATTATTTCTTTTGCACATCTTTGGGCACTTCCTTCCTACTCAAACTCTGTCCCAAACGTGTCCATTTTGTATTGTAAAAGAATATCACTGAGTTTGCTAGAAGTATAAAAATTATACCTAATATACTTATGATAAGAGTTTTTATAGATTGTAACACAAAATTATAGGTTATTTTTCACAAATAAACACGAATTAGTAAAGGAAAATAAGGAGAACTTATTAGATTTCACTAGAAACAAACATCAAAGGCAAACGCAATGTTCTAAATTTAAAAATATGCAAAAAATAGTCAACATAAAATGAAGAGATGTATGAGTGTATCTCATGCAAACAAGAATCAACTGGTTGAAATGACACCTGCCCGAGTGACACTTGGGGTAGACTGTTAAGTGGTTAAGCCAAAACCAAATATGGCTGCTTTAAGATTCACCCTAACCTACCTGCTTCCAGAACAAACTGCTCTCCCTCCTGAGCTTACTTCTGGCCACTCCTGGTTCCCCTGCCCTATCCTGTGGTCAGTGGCTGGGTCTGTTTTACTACTCCAAGCTCTTTGTAGACAGAGAACATGCCTTGTGTGCTTTTCTATTCCCAGAATCTAAGAATGTCAAAGTCAAATATGATCCAGTCCCAAGAAAAAAGAAAGAGAATTTGTTCCTTTTTCAACATTTGAGAGCCAAGGGCAACTACAAGTCTATTTTTAAGCCACAAGAAAATGAGTGTGTGTGCTTTTACAAGTGCCTCTACATACATCCTTGGGCTGACAAAAGCTCCTGGCATCTCTATAGCACACAAACAGGCTGCCTTTGCCTCTCTCTGGGCATCTAGCTCTTGTGTCAACACTCTGGGTACCATCCACTTCTTCCCTGGAAATAGTCACTTAAGAAAACATGAGATTTCAAGTATGTGTATTCTTTCTTCACCAAACCCCTTACTTCTCACCAAATTACCCTTCCACTGAACAAAGGCGCTCCCACTGATTACAAGAGAGCTGGAAAGTGTGAGATTCTGTGTCCCTTATAAAACAACTGCAACTTGGCTGGGAGCTAAGCACTGCCACATGGATTAGAAACAGTTGAAAGGATTGTAAACAAAGGCTAATGATAAATGGTTGTGTTTCAAGTGGGTGGGAGGTGTTTAGTGGGGTGTTCCATGGATTGGTGATGGGCCCAGTTTCCCTTAATGCCTTTATTAATGACGAGGTAGGAGGGGAAACACTAACAGCACATTCATTAAAGGCAGGAGGATGCTAAATTGGGAGGTGCTGCAAACACCATAAAGGACAAAGAAATAGCATGAGACTGGGGTGGTGAAGGCAACCTCAGCAGAGAAAAGAAGAATAGGACTCTGCTGGACTGAGCGTCCCGACACCACCTGGTCTGCAGGACAGACAACACACAGCTTTCATCTGAACTAATTTATTTAGAGAAATTTTTTATCCAAAAATCTGTTATGTCCCTATTGTATGACCAGGAAATTTTCTTTCTTTCTCCTGCCCTCTCTTAAATTTTTGGTTTGGGCTGATTAATCCTGTAAGTACTGTATTAAAATAGCTAATCTGCTTTCATAAGCCATGAAAATCAGAAGACCTAAATGGAAATGGAAAGTCCCACATAGCTCCTGAACCCAAGAGAACAGAAAGACAAAAAAAGCAGCCCCCCCCCTGCACTACGAATACTAATAGTCTGACTTCTAATAGCTATTTCAACCCTGCTGAGCTTTCTGGCTTCCAGCCTGTGGCTTGCAATTAATTTGATGTCATTTTTTGAAGGTTCACTTCCTTTTCTAGGCTTGCTTCATGATGTTTTCCTGGAAGGCCTCCTGCCTCCTTCCTGTCTCCCAGGGATGCTTGACTGTGGTTATCACCTTCATCATATGCTTTTAAATTCAGGGTATCAAGGTTTAAAACTCAAAAGGATGACATCGATGAGCTGTGTGAAGGAGAGAAATCTGTTTCCTGCCCACCAGAATGACAGATGGAGAACTATTTACCCTATTTTCAAAAGTCAAATGGTAAATCTGGAAGGATAAAATAAAGCTAAAGACTGTAGAACATTATGCTCTGTGAAGAAAGCTGTGGCATTAATAATATATTATAAGCACTTTAAAAATCTTACCTGCTTGCAAATTTTTCTTGAGTCCTCTCAGAAGCATTCAACTTAGCAAAATATTATTTCTTTCTTCACTGAGCGTGTACCATGTGCCAAATATGACTACTACACCAAAGGAACTCAGGGTAATGGACAGGATGGCCCATCAAAGAATTCATTTAAATATGCTTTTATGTTGTACGGATGTTCTGATAGTGTTATCTGAGCTGGTTCTTTATAGATGGAAGAGCTGTCTAGTTGAAATAAAAATGGAAGATCAGGACAATATCAAGCATAGGACCACATATCCCAAGCATAATTTCTAGAAATGACGAGTTGCTGCTCTGTGAGGTTGAATGGATACAAGTGCGCAAGGGAAATGACAGGAGACAATAGAGCAAAATGACAGTTTCTGTGCTGTGGCTCACGGAGAGAAGACAATAGAGTTTGCTGCAGCCGCAAAAGTTTTGTTAGATGAGGTTTTGATTATCTTCTGTTACCATGCTAAGGAGTTTGAGCTTCACTCTCTATGTAATAAGGGAGCATTAATATGTTTAAAGCAGAGAAGAACTACACCAAGAAAAGGTGTGTTGATGTTCTGTTTTTTGCTAAAATTTTTTTTTAATCAAAAGCCTGATTTTATTTAGGCTTAACTGATTTTTGCATAAATCGGTCAGTTATTCAGGCCTAAATGTTGGGCTAATAAAATAATAACTGATATGCTAAAAACTTCCAATATTTATATTACAATATGAACAAACCAGTAAAATATGCAACTATGAATGACCTCATAGTAGTAGGAAAACTTCAGCAAATTTATTTAAATTACTGGTTTTTACAAATTACAACATCTCTGCTTGTAAAAGCAAACGCACCTTAGATTTTGTTCAAGTGAATGCTCCTGACATCAGGGTAAACAACCACTGAGTCAGGACAGGCTGACTTAACGTGGGCATCAGGATAATATACATTCGTCACTACTTTCATCGCCTTTCAATGCGTGCATCAGATCTCTTCTCTTCTTCGCAATATGAGATGTTGTGAATTAAAGTCGAGTTGGAGAATCTGTATCTCTGACTTCTGTCTCTTCCACCACCTTCTTTTGCAACCTGGAGTAGTTGGACATTTTCCATGGCTCTGCCATTTTTCATGGGTAAAATTAAGTTGGCAACGCATTAATATAATAAGGAACTGGGAGTCTGCAAAGAAATAGCTGTTATGCACTAGTGACACACACCCAGACAAGACAAGAATCTGACAGGGAAGCTGCTCATGACTCAAATACAGAAATGGGAAAGAAAGAGATGACTTGGAGGGCTCAGTGTGAGTCTGAGATTCTGTGACTCCACGACGCATACTGAAGGCATTATTAACTCCAGATCTTGCTCTCAATAGCTTACAGGTGATGTTCGAATAACCAGTTTAACTTCTGCTGATAAATGATTTCAGTGCTCCAAAGAAATAAAGTTATGTCTTCACATTTCACCAAGAAAAGCCAACTATAAAAGTTACAGGGCACACTAACATATCAGCTTAGTCAATAGTTGTTGAATTTAGATTTTGCTTCTCAGTAAAAACACAAAAATAACAAAACAACTTCTCTCCCACCCCCAGAATAAGCCTGTGTCTGAGATTTCCAACACTGCTGTGAAGCTCCCTGAACAAGAAGACTTCCACTGAAACCTTGCCTGCGGAGTTCCTGGCAACCCTAAGCCGGCGCTGCTCTGTGCCTGTTAAGCCTCAGAGAGAAAACTCAGACAACAAAGGTGGATTTCCTTACCCTTCCCTCAAGACGTTACTGTAGTAGCAAGAAATATTCATGACAGGACAAATAAAAATATTCCCAGTCTTGAATTTGTCTGTTACTGCTCTGGATGGGAGCCTATGCTCACCAAACTAACTTCACATTCACTTTAACCTAAGACAGCAAACATATCTCACATTGCTGCACACTATTTCTCTCCTCCAAAGAGTAGCTTGATTCCACCTGATGAAAACCTGTATCTTCTATAAAATCCAGGATTGCCTTGGTAACTTGTGTTAAAGATTTATTTTTGTGTGACCTGAGATTTTAAAAATGTACTTTGTAGCCTTTATAGTTTGATCCTTAAATATGAAAGGTTGAAAATTCTGCCCAAGTTGAAGCTGTGCTGTTTAAGATGTTGAATCAGAAGAGTAAGGCTTAGTAAGGATGAAGTCCTGAATCGAGTTTACTATACACGTGCGTGAAGGAAACGATCATGAATCATGCTTCTAACACCCTCCACCAACACAAACACATGGCATTAATCACAATGAAATCTAGAAGGAAGACAAGCAACCCAGAGGCTTCCATCTATACAGATTTCTAAGGGTAGATCAACAGAGTCTTAGAGTCAAACACGTTTCTGAGGTTGATCAAAAGCTATGGTGAGTATTAAATTTTTTAAATTTATTACAGTAAAAGACATATTACCATTAATATCCTCAAAATACTCCCTCTCACTTCCAACACACTTATTCCATCATTCTTGCCACTTTCTGAAGCAATTCTGGAAGTCCTCTGTTGTGAGTGCTTTTAGTTGCTCTCTCAAAGCTGCTGCGATGTCCTGAATTAACTCAAAACACTCACCTTTCACAGTCATTTTCACTTTGGGCAAAAACCAGAAGTCACGTGGTGCCAGATTTAGTGATGAGGACACCGTGTAGTGTTGTTACAGGCCCGACTTTCTACTGAATGGTTGGCACTCACCAGCAGCAGTCACTGTATTTTTTTTTTTTTATCACACTCCATAAAGAAACTCACAAAAGAGAACTTCCAGAACTGCTTCAGAAAGGGGCAAGAATGATAGAATAAGTGTGATGCATGTGAGAGGGAGGATTTTGAAGGAGATTAATGGCCATGTATCTTTTATTGTCACAAATGTTTTAATTTAAACATTCACTGTGTATTTTGATCACCCCTGGTATTGGCCATATCTAATCTGTCCCTAGAGCTCCTGTGTCTATTCACTTTACCCTATAGAAGTGGTCCCCTCCTTTATAGAAGACACAGGGATGTTAATGATCTCATGGGCTGAAGACCTGCTCGGAGCAGGTCATCTATTTGGAAGTTTGCTTGTGTATCTAGAAAGAATGAGCTGACTGCCCTGATGTTTCTGGAGAGCTAGAAATAAATGGACTTTCCTGTTACAACTCAGTCTTTCCCAATCAGTCACTTTTCTAGAAGAGTCTGTGGAATGGAAATGAGGCTATCATGAGCTGTGCTTTTATGGACAGCTAGAAATTCTTCATTCAAAATTTTCAAAAGGTAAGAAAGTAAAAGCACTGAAAAGGGACACACAGATAAGAAAGAGTGTTTGTAAGAAAGTCAAAGCCAAGAGGTGGGGGCTGCCTGCTGCTCTCTCTGCTTTTGTTCAGAGAACCACCTATTTCTTGTAATCACCTATTTCCCCTGAGCTTGTCAACAGCTGGACATCACTGAGTATTTGACTTCTCAGAAAGTGGCTAGACTTAGTATGGCTAACCCAATTCTATTCCTTAGGTGGTTAGTTTCTGATGAGCAGAGATCACGGGCTTTTATGATTTACTATGTAAACCAGAAGCAATGGAGTTTTTTTTATTCTAAACTTCTGTTATTGCAATACTAATATTTGGGATTTAAAATACAAAGTCTAGATTCCCAGCACAACTGTGATTCAATACCACACAATGGCAGCACGTGGGGAATCCCATTTGTTCTCTGAAATAGTTTCAAATACATCCATTCTGGACCAGATCTGTTTCCAATATAACAAGCTGGTCTTTGTTACACAAAGCAAATTTCCTTCTAACAGGTTAGAGACATCGAGTAATAGGAATCACCATTAATCACATAGCCCTGAGATGTTTTTAGATCCAAGTGCAAAGCTACCCAAACAATTAGTTCCCCGGAGGTGTGTTTTCGGATAACTCTGTCATTTCTAGACCATATGTCATGCTGACTCACGTAATGAGGATGCAGGTGTATGAATTCCATGACAAGTAGCTCTAATTTGGCCACAAAAACACTCAGGAGCATGGCAATAGTGCCACAAAGGCTAAGACTTGGCTTTTAAAAGCCCCTTCCCACTAGTTCCCTTCCAGGCACTTCTTTATCATCCATGTGACACATTAAGAGGAAATGCAAATGTTCTACAGATGCATTAAGTCATACAAGTGGTTTGGTGTATTTGTCTGGGACCTCAAAGCAGCACACCACAGAGGTGCCCAGAGACAGGGAGGGGCAGCCTATTACTTCATCCCAACCTGTGCTCTGAACATGCATTACAAGACAGCATGATTACCCAGCCTGTGCCATTAGGCAGCATTAGCCCCCATCGCCCATCGCTTCTGTTTAATAATTGAGCTCGATCCATACAGGAGAGCTCAGGCTAGTCTGGAGCAGGCCTTCTGCTATGCATTAGAATACAGCATCTCCAGGGGCCTCCAAGCACTCTGTCCATATAACAAGTCAATCTATAAACTACAGTCAACTCTTGCCTGTTCGAAATTGACGATCCCTCTGATGAATGTTCTTTCTGTTTCACTATTCACCTTGCCTCCTCTTGGTGCCTTTCCTTTAGCCACAGATGAGCTTGTCATCCTGCTATACTGAGAGTTCTGACCCTTCATGACTGGAGATCCCCTTGTCCCAGCTGCTAGAAGTGCTGTCAGCCATCAGCTGTCAAGGGGACCTGCCTCTGAGAAGAGAGTTGTCTTGTCCAAGGTCATGCTCTTCTGAGGGCAGCTGCATCTCAACACAGGGCAACAAGGGAATCTAAAAGTTGACCTCAGCTCCAACTCAGTACTACCCTGAAGGACTGCCCCAGAACCAGAGCTGCTGCAGGAAGGGGTGGAACTTGGAGTAGACTGAGCTTCAGCACAGTTTCTCCTTTTGTTCACCTCTACCTGCCTCCTTCCACTCAGGTACACTCTAGCAGCACTCCTTAATAATCTTCCTGCCACAATATTTATCTCCAAGACTGTTCCTCAGGGACTTAGAAAGAAATATGTATATCTTATCTTCTTTTAAGTGGTAAAAGTGATGATCAAATAAAATAATATATGTGAAAGTTCTTCATAAATTCTAAACTATCATGAAAAAGAACATTTATTATTTCCCCATTAACTAGGACATTTTGCAAGTATGAGGATTTTGCACATGAGGTAGACAAAAGTACACCTTTCCTGTGGTCTAAAATTCAGGGGTTAAGTAAAGCTAGAGGGCCTAAGTTTACACAGGTGTGAATTTCAATAATACTGAAACTGCATGGCTTTAGCATATTAAGTCACATACGTTTTCCCTCATGACAAGGCTTCCATTCATACAAATTTGAGAAGTATTGCTGGGCTTCACAAGTGCATAGCCCCTTTTTCAGAAAGTGTCCAGATAGAGATTCAGCCCAATAATGTCACCAAGACAAGTTACTCTTGTTAAAGCCCATATGTATAAAGTAGCAAATAGTCTTGGAGAAGGAAGAAGACAAGCAAGTGGCCACAAATCGAAATGTCTGCAAATTCAAGGTGATGAAGCATTTGGCCTAGTGTCCACACAGCAGTGTCCTGCCCCAACAGGAAGAGACCAGTGTTCAGAGATGGCCACACGTCCAGTCTATCAGGGCTCCATGTTCATACTGTCCAGCCCAGTGCACTGCCCATCGCATTGAGCTTGAGCAGCCCAAGGAGCAGACGAAGGGGAAACATAGGCCAGGGGGATCAGAGCGAGCCTTACCTACATGGTCTCTGTGCTGAGTGCCCTGCATCCAAAGAACAATGCTGTGGGTTTCTCAGTTCCTGCTCGTTATTTTCTTTATTTCTTTGGAATGGCAATTTCTCTAACTGCAAATGGAAATGTTATCTTGATGTCTTAATGAGATTTGGTTTTTGACTAATTTCAAGGGAGTGGTGATATATCTTTAGTATCAATTGGCAGGGTTACCCCTTGGGGCTAGCATATGCCTATCCCGTAACACAAGTTATACTAACAGGTTCATGGGCAGGTAGATGAGTGGAGGTCAGAGATGTGTACGTGCATGGGTGTTTTCACATGTGTGGTTGTGTGCTGTATGTATTAGTTGGGACTGGGCGTAGGTATTTTTCTGGAGTTACAAGCATCAGGGCCCCCAAACAGTAATAAACAGGTGTTTAATAGCATAAGCAGGGGATGAAACCTGCCAAAGTATAATTCCAATTCTAGAGAGTTCTTCACCAGCACTTTTTCTAACAGTCTTATATCTCCATCTTCAAAGTAAAGTGCTCTTTTCTTACTTTCACTAATATCCTAGTAAAACAACTTCTAAAACCCTCAGGAAATATTAGAATGTGTACAGTCATAAGTTCTAAAGATTATGCTCTAACAAATCAAAGCTCAGATGGCCTAACACTATAAACAGCAATCTTCTAGCAAAATTCTGTGCCAACCTGTGGTCTCTGAAGGAAGCAGGCATATATGTGAAAAATGCACCTAGCAAGTTCTGAGCAGAATGGATGAATACCAGTCTCTGGAAACGTTCAGGCTAAGGTCTTGAGAGGGAATTCAATTATTAATAAAACATTTGGATTAAAATGACAGCCTCTCTCAATGTAAACCACAAACAAGATTTCTTCCCCAAAGGAGAGGACACAAGGACACCAGATTTCATTGAGAATCTCAACTACTATGTTTCTGAATTGGAGATTTGAACCCAGAACAATAAATAAATGTCTTCTAGGCAAAAAAAAAAATTTGGAATTATTGTAGCAGGCTAAAAAGTAGAGAGTTTTCATTCATAGAATGATGGCCTGGGAATGTAAATGCATTTATATATGAATGAGATTTATGTGAATGATAGAACCTAATATAATCATCAGACATAATGAAAATGCAATAAATGAAACATGGCTATTCTCACTCCAATAGTCTTTGTAAGACTGTCTTTTAAAAGTCACCTTTAAAAATTACCTTTAATCATTTCCTCGTTAGATTAATATATAGGTTTGGAACCTAATAAAATGTTACTCTTTGGTTTTGAACACTAGAATTCTAAAGGTTTCCAAGATCATATCTAAGTTTCTATCTCCTGTATTCCCCTTCTGCTCTACAAGACTATGTATAGACTATCCTAACCTAAACTCCTGAAGTCTTAGTAAACTTCATCAAGCTTCCTGGATAATTTAGTCCAAAGTCCAATAACCAATTCCATGACAATTTGATTGTGTACTGAACACACACAAAAATGACCTGAGATGATATATATGGCCTATTAAAAACAGCACAATAACCTATCATTTAACAATAAATGCTATTAACTTGTGGTCCACTATTTTAGTACCAAAATAACTCCAGACATTAACAAGTGACTTGATCTACTTCCCAGGTGAGCCAAATCACACATCTCCATCGACCTCAGCTGGTTTTTAATCACCCACTCAAGAATTAGAGCCTTCAGGGGCTGGGGATTTAGCTCAGCGGCAAAGTGCCTGCCTGGCAAGCGCAAGGTCGTGAGTTCGGTTCCCGGTACCAGAGAAAAAC
>NW_004955413.1:2584099-2715750 GCF_000276665.1 Chinchilla lanigera | reverse complement strand
GTGACCCAAAAAAAAAAAAAAAAAAAAAAAAAAGAATTAGAGACTTCAACGTTGTCCCAGCCAACCTTTCTACCTTCAAGCACATAGACACCATAATTTTCATTTTATCATCATAAACTTGTTGCAAACCCTTAAGAATTATAATTGCAATCAAGTATGTGATTTTTAAACAACTTTTACTTTTCTTCATATCCAATAGGTATGTTTTTCCTAAAGCACCCTGCTCTGATGCACCTTTTGGACCATTTTCTTAACACAGCAACCCTTACATACAGGTACATTATTCTTCTCTTGGGATGACCAGCACTATGATTAAATGATATCTAAAGTACTTATTTTTATCCACTAAGGGTGAATATTATTTTTAAATGCCAACAAATGTGATTTTCATCCTGTTGAAATTTTAAAGACAGCTATTCTATCTTCACTAGAAATATCCTGTAACAATAAGCTAATATCTTGCAGTCTTTCAGAAACTGAGGTGGGCGTCTTATCTTTGAAGGACTGACATAAGTATAACTTTCTCTAAGATTAAAAAATGTTTTGCTTGTTAATCATGAAGGTGGAACACACTGCACAGTGAATCTTAGTCTTAGAAAGTTTCCCTTTGAAACTCACATAAAACAAAATTACTTCCTTTCTAAGAAGTAAAGAGGTATTACATGGAATGCAGACAGAGTATGAGACAGAGAGAGAGAGAGAGCAACCATTACTGTAAAGATAATTAAAGTATCTTGGATTTCCAAACACTCAACGCATTGCACTGAGAAATAAGAATTTTTAATAAAAGTCAGATTTGGCCCTGAGCTCAAAGCATGATGATCTTAAAGTTAAGACCCTATTCACTGATCATCTCTGATTTCCATTCTGACCATCTCTAATTTCAATTCTGAAAAAAATAAATTTGCACTGGAGTTAGTTTTTCTGGAATTGTCGCTAGAATGCATGCAGTGTTCGGCACCGGAACAACACCGAGGAGAGGCTTTCTATCATAGCAAACAGGGACACACCACATAAAACCTATTTTTAAAAATCATTAATAGATAAAATAACTCAATTTAGCTCTTGAATGTCATTCTCTAGAAAAATGTTCTGTGAATCAAAGATACTAATAGATGCACAACTTCTTACTCAATTACAGCAAATTTCCAAGCAGTGAATTTCCAAGATGTTTTACAGCTTATAAATCCAATTGTTTTAAAAAGGAAAGGCTGGACCACCACAGAGATACTGTAACTTATAAACTGTTATAAGCATCTTTATAGTATATGCTATTCTGAAATTATATTGACTCCTAGGTGCTTGGGTTGTTCTAGTTTTAATAAGGACACCTAAGAATAGTTTCTTGTATTTATAAAATATCTCTCAGGCAAGCAGATGAGAAAACTTCCCGAGCAACGTCTTGCTTTATTTATCAGTATTCACAAGTCACAAGTGGAAGGGAAAAAAATCAAACCAGACAATATTTTGCACATGAGGAAATGAGGCAGTCAGAAGTGATAGAATTATTGTGTATCTTCTTGTTCCTCGACCTACAGAATGGCAGAGCCTACACTTGACACTTGGGGTCTGGAGATGTGAAATCAGACTCATCTCACAGAGCAGGGGAGAAACAGGATTAGAAACAGTTGCTCCGCCTGCTTCAGGCTGCTGACTATCTGGTGTTAGGTGCAGGATGTACTGAAGTTTCCTCTGGAAAATACCTCCACCCCCAGGGCTTCAGCCATCACAGAGTTAACCCTCTACAACAAGTACCTATCTCCGCAGAATCTTCCTCTGCAATGTGTTCCCGCTCTGGCGACATTTAGCCCAATGGCATTCTTCTCCTACTCTTTCTTTCATTGTTAATTAATAACATATCCATTACTACTCATATTTAGACAACATATTAGAATTTGCCAAACATGTGGCCCTATATCACCTCATTTAATCCATACATCTTTAGGAGTTACTATATTTCTGTTTTACAAACAAGTAATTAAAAGGCTCAAAGAGACTAAGTGCCTAGGCAAAGTCCCCTGATCTTTCTTAAATGCAGGACATGACATTTTCTAACATTCAACAGCCCAATAACTATTCAGTCCTGAGTGTAAGCCAGATACTAGATCATAGAATCCCTAATACACCCAGGCCTGCCCTCTCTTGGTTTTTGGTTTTTATTTTAGCCTGCAAAATAAAAATACCCATCATGGTTCTAACTAATTCACAAAAAAGAATAAAACAGTATAATTAAGGAGAAAGTGATTTGCAAACTGCTAAGAGGGCTACACAAAGTAAGTGTTGCTGTTTGCACCTTACTGAGGTGAACCTGCCAAACTGCCTTTAACTTTACAACAGCAAAGAGGTGCTGGTGATGGAGAAGGCTGGATGATGAAGGGAATTCTAGGAAGGGGCAAGAGAGGGATACACAGGAAGATCCAACCTAATAACCCAGTTCAAAACCCTCAGTGGGTGAATGGGCTCTGGAACACATTGCTTTGTTACTTAATACATTTCCAATAAAGCTTGAGTTGGGGGTTACACTAAGCAGAAACACTGTGAGATAAAAATATAGTTTAAAAAAGACCTAAAAGTTCTAGCCAGATAGTCGGGACAGTAGAGTCTCGGTTCTATTCCCGAGCACTGAAAATAAAAACCAAAAAACCAAAGGTTCTAGCCATAGCTCAGATCCAAAGAAAACTACTAAATTTAAAGGGTTCAAAATTGAAACTTTTTATCACAACAGGTAACAAAGGAGGACATGCGTTAGAATCGCTGCATTTTCATCAATTCTAACATTCCTTTTTTATACATGCACATTGTCCTAGCTCTAAAATTGGGAAGAATTGATGTAATGGGGAATCTTAATACTCAATATTCTCTCTTACAGATATGTCAAATAATGTTGCATCTTACGGTTGATGGGATCTTTGCTTTAATTAATTTAACAGGAATAATTTGGGTTACCTGTTTTTAGATTGGTTCCAAGGAAAGCTTTCCAGTTTCATAGCTGGGACATGTTGAGTCTCATCTACACAGAACTTACAGCCAGGGATCTCAAGGCTGGCCCTCTTTGCACACTCAAGGTAGGATATAGAAATGGGAACTGCAGAGGCAGCTTCCCTACCCAGAAGCAGAAGGACTTTGATCAGGTCATATGGCTGTCTGCCCTCCACTGCTCTGGTTGGCCTTCCCTAAAGCTGTGAAGACAGTACAGCCCCATGCAAGCTGCCTGGTTCTGTTTGCTTCTGCTTTAAGAAGAGCATTCTAAGGTTGAGCAGTGAGAAACACACTGGAGATTGTGTCACAGGCACATGTGCCCACTACTGTTGGCACAGATCTAACTCTTTCTTAGTTTTTTGGTCAGACCGTAGCCTTGTCTGTCATCTGATCATAGCTGAAAAATCATACGCAGCTTTCACAGTCTCAGAATCTACTTTTAGCAGCAACTTCTACAGCAAAAGCAAGATTCATATCCACCTCTTACAACTTAAACCTATCATAATGCAAGAGAATTCCATGACAACACACTAGTGGCCCAGTGCACTGGGAACATCACAGACACTCATCCTGAAACATGTAACCCTGTCTGCTGGGAGAGGAAAGAGCTGGTATAAAATGGGGTCTGCACAAAGAAGAAAGAGAAGATGTCAATCTCAAGAAGAGTCCAAATGAAGTGCATCAAAAGTAATAGTGTAACTCTCATTAAGTGCCACCCCACAATACTGTTACAAACACACACACACACACACACACACACACACACACACACCCTAGCTATCCTTTCTGCAAAACTTCTCAGACTGTGGATGAGAGAATAGTTTCTGATTAAAAGCAATGTAAGGAAATATGACCAATGACTTTCTCTTTTAACTTTTTCCTTTTCATAGCTTGATCCACCATTACTCTTACAGGCCAAATTCTAACAGCCTCCACTTGGAATCTTACCTGGGACCAAGCTATGAATTTATTATCAAGATGCAACCCCACTGCGAGTCCTCAGCAGAAACCTGCATAAGCAGCAAAGGAAACAAGGCTCTTTTGTGACTTCATCTTGGGTCATCGCATTAGTCAGAGACCCTATACCAGAGGGTATGAACAAAGGGCCCCCCAAGATCATTTAAATAGGAGACAAATAAGCAGACAAGGTAGACCATGATAAGATCCTTAAAAATTATCTTTAATTGATGCCAAGTATGAACAGATCATAAAGTGACAGAAGCAAGTAAAATTGCATAGATGAAAACTATGCGCATCAATTAGGTTCTCAATTCATAACATTCAATGTCCTCTACCTGACGTGGTGAACAGTTAGGGTGAGGGGACTGCGGGGTGGGTGGGGAGCAAATGAGACACATCTTCAACTCAAGGGGGAGGTGACTGACAAACTCAAAATGTAAAAGAAAGCCTTTTCAGCTTAAATGGTTTGTTGTCCTGATGGTGCACTTCAGGTCAGTACTACTCAGCTTTCATTCCTAACCTCTGTAACTTGTAATACCAGAGGTATGTCATAAAAAAACCATTTTATGGCAGTCTGCTTACAGCCACTGCACATGTGGTCCCCAAACAGCGCACTGAGCAGGAGCAAGGGCATCTGCAACTTTTGGAGAGGAGACAACTTTTGACCTGGAGTATTCTGCAAGAAGTTTCTGTTTTGTTTTGTTTTGTTTCCTTACACCATTCCTTGTTCTTCTCTGATTGTAGGACAAAATTTTTCTAGATGCTGTGAAGTTCCATATCATAAATGAAAATCACTGTGACTTGGGCCCCTAAGGCTCCCTAAAGCTCACAGCCCTGAGGTCAGGAAGGTCTTACCCTTCACATACACCCTGGGCTTCCTCCAGAGAGCCCACGGTCATTTCGTCTGAGCAAAGAGACTAGCATTTGATCTTCAGGCTTCTCACCTTACATCTACACCCTGAAGAAGTCTGAAGAAGTCTGCACAGTGGGCCAAGGTAATGGAACAGTTTTGGTTAACAATTCAGTTCCTGTTCACTTCGTTACAGAAGTGGTAAGTAATGTACATTCTTTTAAGAGTTACCTGAGTCATACCAGACATGTTCACATATACCCTGAAATTCCCCGTTATAAATAACAAGTGCTAATGTACTGCATGGTAGATGAAAGGTCACTTCCTGAGATCACAACGTAACTTGGGTTTGTTGTTTTTTGTTTTTTTTGGGGGGGAGGGGTCTGGTCTTAAAATTTTGTTTGTCTTCTTAACATAAACGTCAAAGGACTTCACCTTTGCTTGGAAAACAAACTGGAAGATAAAGTAGTTGTTTGGAAGTTTATAGCCTTTCTAAGAATTTTATTCTATGGATGGTTGCCACCCACCAATTCTCACCACTCCCAGAAATAAGTTGTTCCTGGAAGAAAATGGGTAATTGCCTTCTGCTAATGTTCTCTCTCCTGTCTGCTCAGTCCAATCCACCAAACAAAGAACTAAAATTTAAGATAGTTAAAAAGCATGGGTTTTGAGGTCTCCTATGACAAATGGGAGGGTTAGGAACTGTATTTTACTGATTCGTTCAGATACTAACTAATGTGAAAAAATTGTAACAGACGCAACACGAAGAAGGCCCTTTATGGACTAAACCAAATCTCCATTAGGAAATATATACCTCATTTACCATTTATGTGTATTTTTTGGTCTTATGCTCAAGTGAATCAAGATTATGATATCCCTTGTACTTCAGCTCCACCATTGCAGAATCTAAACGCACCGTGCAATTTTGTGTTACAGAAACGATGTCCACTGGACAGAATGTGGGAGAAAAGCTTGCTATTCATTCATTGATCAGATTTTGCTGGGCTAACCGACTAACATATACCCAATAGATGAACTTAACTGGTCATCAAGTCTCAAGGGAGGGAGGTGTGCACAGATGGGTAAGGGGAATGATGCAAAAAAAGAAACCTTTCCTGGCTAAGATCTGATACCTAGAAATCTGAGGACAGAGAAAATGAATGTCTTTGGTCTCTCTGGTTCAGATCACTTGAGGCAAGTTAATCACATCAGAGATTCTGGGATGACTAACAGCCCTGGTGTGGCCCAACCCTCCAGTGCCACCCTATTGAACTAGGGCCCCTAGCTGGAAGGGCTGAGCTATGGCTATCAGCACATCAGAAGTCTTCTTCTGAAAAAAACGAATAATCAGGGCCATGAGCCATCAAAGCTCAGTACCTAAGGGGATAGAAAGGCAAAGAGCCTGAGAAAATAAACATGAGATAAGTAAACCAAATGATAGTCATTCCTTAGTAGGTAGTTTTGTTAAGTGCACCTTCAGGCCTACAAAGACATTTCAGCACATTACAGTGCAAGGGGTAAGAGCTTGGTCGGATGTTGCATGCCTATGCTACACAGATAATCCCTGTACTCCATTCTCACTAAATTCATTGCAATGAGCTACAGATGGATAAGCAGCATTCTTTCCCCCCAGAACACCTCAATTTCATAAAAAGAGCTCATCCCCAACCCCAGGCGGACAGCTTCACTGCATGCAGCACTTATTCATGTAATGCATGCAGAAGAATCAGCCAGTCCAGAGTGACGATGAGTACACTGAGCAGCCACAGTCAATCTTATAGGCTCAGTCCTGTTCTCTCATCCTCTAACGCGTCCATGCCACAGTACTGAGAGGATTATTGCTGTTGACAGAGTGCAGCGTTTTAAGTTCTGTGGTGTCCTAGACCTCAAAGTCAAAAGAAAAGATCAAGACAGCCCTGGAATTTGGGAGAGGGTTTGGCATTTTCCTCCAATCTGGGAGGACTGTGAAGCAAGTAGGAGATGGACATCCAGGAGGAGTTCAGAGGAACATCACATAGGAGGAGTGAATGCCCTGGAGTCAGAGGCTATACAGTTGTTGGCCCCTCATCTTCCGGGAAGTGTGCTGTGTTCACCTTTCAGATTCACAAAAGTTGCACAGGGAAATAAGTATCCATGTTCTTTCCTTTAATCGAGTCAGCAAGCCTGACGTGGTGTTGATTGCCTGGTTGACTGCCTGACTGCTAGTTTGAGGGTAAAATGGGGGAAAGGGATGGAATAGGGAAAATTCCAGAAGAAGCAGGGCAGGAATGTAAGGTGGTCCGCAGCAGGTAACTACATGCTGAGTGTAGAACGAAGACTTCCCACTTCGTTGTCCTTAAAAAGGGTATGAGTGCCTCTGCACTGGTGGACAGCTGCTGGCTTTTTCTGCTGGCACAGGGTCCCCATCGTTCTCTACCGGCTCCTGGGGTAGCAGAAGTTAGATGCTCAGTTGAACTGGGTGGGATGGTCATGGGCGCACTGAGGAAACCTAGATTGGGTAGGCCAGGAGGGCAGGCCTAGGAAAGGTCATTGCGCGCTGAGTGCCCCCAAATCCACTACAATGCCTGAAGAGATCAGACCCTCAGTGATTTGCAAAGTACTATATCAAATAGAGAAAGAAATAGGAAATGTACCAGGAGCACACATTGGACCTGACGAAGCTTTGCATGTCCAGAGTGGCCCTCCATAGGATGCAAATTCCCAAAAGTTTATCTTGGTTTCCAGTGGAGAAGAGAAAAAATGAGTTCACAGTCCAGGTCCAGTTCAAAGATGGGTCTCAGGTCACGTTCCGAGTCAGGCTGCCCAAGGGACCAAGTCCAGTAGATGGCCAGAGAGACAGCACCCTCCTGGATCTCTCCTCTCCAGGATTTAGGGTGGAGTGGGCTTCTCACAGTGGTGAAGTGAGAGTGAGAATGGAAAAACAAAACAAAAGAAAAAGAAAAATGTGTGTGCCCCAACCCTTCCTTCCCTCTTGTTACATAACTTCTCAGCTGTGTTATGGAGGCACTTTCTGCAGTTCACTGTAGGTACAGGATAAAGGCACTAAGCAACTATTAAATCAATTGGTTGAGTTTCTTCAGGGAGCTTCAAGGGGAGGGTCAAAGTCTTAACGACTTCAAATCATGACTGCAAAAAGAAATCAGCTCTGCTTTGGATGCATACAAGAGATAAACATCATTTACATCCTAAGAATGCACCAAGAACATGCAATATTGCACCTTTTTTGTGTGTTGTTTTGCTTGGTTTATCTTCAGCTAGAAAGAATACTTGTTCTTAGGTGTTACTATATATACCTTGATGACTTATTAAGTTTCAACATTGTTCCCATTTAAAGTATGGGCATATTGGTCCTCTCTCTGCTCCAGCCTGCACAGAAACCTGACGCTTCCCTGATCAACCGCAGGAAAATTGACTGAGTCCCCCACCCCCACCCCCATTATTCTTTTGGGTCTTTCATCCCATGGACTTGTAAACTTTTATTATTTTTTAAATTTTTATTACTGAAATCATGCATTAATTAATTCAAGGTACATCTTCATCAAATAGGTCATAATGCTGAATAAGAGAACATGCTGTGAGCGCCAAAAAGTTATTGTTCCCCTCTGACTAACATATGCACTTAAATACAATCCTTTATTTACTAAAAGAGTTAATAAATGAAGGAGTGCACTTTTGGTGAATGCAAATGAAAAAGGATCTAGTTTTAGAAGAGTCGATTTCAACGTAAACTTATTCCCTATTGTCTGGGTTAACGTTCTGCATGCGATTATAAAATAAATGCTACCAGATTCAAGCATGCTTACATGTAACTCCGTTTGTGCTCTCTTGCAATAAGGAGACTAAGATTTGATATCCAGTTCTGAAGACCAGGGGGCAGGGGGCAGGACTGATGAGGAAAGACCTGTTTTTGGATCCCCTGCAGTTGAGAAATCTTAGCAGCACTGCAGATGAATCAATTACATTAACTCAGTTATCCTTCTGTTAGAGTCTGGATTAGAAGTCTGAGAAGGGGGCAGAGGGAAAATCCTCATAGATCAGGACCAGTATCAGATTGATAAGGTGCTTTGTGAACCAGTCTGAAGTGATTCTGGTTTTGTTTACCTTTCAATATGCCATTCAGCTGATCAAAATAAAACCATGTATTCATTGCCCATTGTAGCTGGTATATCATATTACATAGACTAGGTCAGAAGCACTGCCTTTACTGTGCTGTGGGATTTGCAAAGATCTTAAGTTGGATTTTCGTGCAAATTTTAATTTTATATTTCTAACTGATCATCTGGGTTTTAGTTTTTTTAAAAAAATTTTTAAAGAAGCCAAAGGATTAGAAATGATTCAATAAGGGGAAACATACGAATCTTATTTTACCTGGACTAGTTGATGGACTGCATTTTTAAAGCTGGTTTTAGAAAATACTCTTTCCTTTCCCATTTTTTTAACAAAATGAAAATAGTTTCCCTTTTTTTTTTGTATGGATCTTGAAAATTTCTGGTTCGCCACTCCCAAAATTCACAATGCAACAATGCATTGACAGTCAAGTAAAGCATTCAAAGACTACTTAGTAAAGTATCTACAAAGTGTGACCTGAGTCACTGGGGTGTTTCAGTCTTTCGAGTGGGGCTTTTTCGCCTGCTTACTTGCTTTTCCTAAACATCGGTCAATAGCTTGCTCTTATTAACGCAGTTTTGATTAGCTGTGGTGCAATTGCCAGTTCTGATATTGGCCTGTCTATAATGGGCTATGCTATTATTCATATCCTCTTCGATCTCCATGTACTCAGACTTGCTGATAGTGGAGGAGCTGCGGCGGCTGAGGTCACTGTCAGAGGCTAAGTTAGGAGAGCTAACGTGGAGCAACTGAGCCTGCTCTTCCCCCTCAGTTTCTCGGTGGTAGAAATAGTTGAAATTGGACACAATGACAGGTACGGGCAGGGCAATTGTCAGCACACCAGCGATGGCACACAAGGAGCCCACGATCTTGCCTCCAATTGTCACAGGGTACATGTCACCGTATCCTACAGTGGTCATTGACACCACCGCCCACCAGAAAGCATCGGGGATACTGGAGAAGTGCGACTCAGCTTCTTCCGCCTCGGCAAAGTACACTGCACTAGAAAACAGTATGACCCCGATGAAGAGGAAAAAGATGAGCAGCCCTAACTCTCTCATACTAGCTTTGAGGGTCTGGCCCAGGATCTGGAGGCCCTTAGAGTGGCGGGAGAGTTTGAAGATCCTAAACACCCTTACCAGCCGGATGACCCTGAGGATGGCCAGTGAAGTGGCCTGCTCGCCCTTCTGGTTTCCCTCCTGCTCAGCTATCTCCGTGCCCAGGGTAATAAAATAAGGGATGATGGCCACGATGTCAATGAAGTTCATGATGTTCTTAAAGAAGTCCGTCTTGCTGGGGCAGGCGAAGAAGCGCACCACCAGCTCGAAGGAGAACCAGATGATGCACAAGGTTTCCACGATGAAGAAGGGGTCTGTGAAGATGTTGGAGCTGTAGACCACTGTGGTGTTATCGATGCGATGGATGGTGCCTGAGAAGTCCTTCTCATCCTTCAGCTCGGGCAGCGTCTCCAGGCAGAAGATGACGATGGATATGAGGATGACCATGACCGAGACGATGGCTATGACCCGCGCGGGCCCAGAGCTCTCCGGGTACTCAAAGAGCAGCCACACCTGGCGCTGGTACTCCTTCTCCGGCAGGGGGCGCTCTTCCTCCTTGATGAAGCCCTCATCCTCACGGAACTTCTCCATGGCCTCCTCGCCCAACTCGTAGAATTTGATCTCCTCAGAGAACATGTCCAGGGGCACATTGACCGGCCTGCGCAGGCGGCCCCCGGACTGGTAGTAGTAGAGGATGGCGTCGAAGCTGGGCCGGTTCCGGTCAAAGAAGTACTCGTTGCGGAGCGGGTCGAAGTAGCGCATGCGCTTCTTGGGGTTACCCAGCAGCGTGTTGGGGAACTGTGCCAGGGTCTTGAGCTGCGTCTCGAAGCGCAGCCCAGAGATGTTGATCACCACGCGCTCGCAGCACTCGTGGTCGTCGTGGTCCACCTGCCGGGGGTAGCTGCCCTCCTGGGGGTGGCCCGGGGCGGCAGAGGCCTCGTCCACGTTGTCCCCCGACATCACCGTCATGGTGGAAGAGGGACGCAGGGGCAGGATGCCAAGAGAGAGCCCAGCACGCTCCGAAACGGCGATGGGCGCGGGGTAGGGGGGTACCGGGGTGCCCCCTCCAGACAGTGAGTGTTCCCCAGGCTCTGGGGAGGGACTTCAAAGAAAACAGGTCCGGAGAAAGGCACTAGGGCTGGGCACTACCTTCCCTCCCCCCTGCCTTTCTCTCGGTTTGGGGTCCCCTCCTCCTGCGGGCCCGGGTGCAGCTTTTTTTTCTTTCTTTGCAAGGGTTGGCTTTGGGGGGCGGGGAGCTCTGTATCTGCTTTGAGCGCTGTGTTTGGTATTTCTTCCTGCTCCTGCTCGAGGTGCTTAACGCAGTGTCGTTCTAGCGGCCCCGGCCATGGCTTCTGGGCTCGCCCTGCCTCCCCTCCCCTCCACAGCCCCTAGGACTGGGTGCGGTGCCAGCTCAGCAGATCCCCATGCCCGCCACCCCCTGCGCTGCTCCTCGGCTCTCCCCCCTCCTACCCCTCTTCGCCTGCCGCCTTTAAGCTCCCACCAGGGCGATCGATCGATGGACGCTGCAGAGAAATAGAAAGTGATACGGGGGTAGAAAATCAGAAGCATTCAGATAGGACGGACCTACAGACACCGAAGAGCACAGACTTCTAGCTGTTTAAGAAAACACTGGACTTTTACCGGGTATCACATGCAGACAGACAGAGACACAAGCAGACACCCAGAAATCCAAGTTTGGGGCTCTTCCACCCCACTTTCCTCAGCGCCCAGCAGCCGATCCGTTTAAACTTCGTTAAACCGGAGATCGGAAAAGCTCTGAGCGGCGCTGGGGAAGCTTCGGGTCTCCAGGTCTCCGGGCAGCACCCCAAGCTCCGGCCTCCCCCACCAGGGCACTCGCCCCCGCCTCTGCGGCCCGGAACCGGGGAGCCCCCTACCTGGCAGGCGGCTTGGCGCAAGGCGGTGCAGGGTCGGCGGTGAGCCCCGGCGGAATGCGGCAGGTCGCCTTTGCAGTCCGGGCGAGCGCTGGCTGACGCCGCGGCATCCGAGGCGCGGGCCCTCGCAGCCCTCCGCGTCCGCGCGTGCTGCCCCTCTCTCAGTCGGACAGTTGCTCTTCTGAGCCTCTGAGGCGGAAATGTCTTTTCCCTACCCCCATTTCCAACCTGGAGACTGTGTCCTGCCTCGCGTGCAGGGAGTTCCAGAGGATGCGGGGCGGAAAAGCAAAAAACGCCTCCCTCTCCCGAAGCTCCGAAGCAAATGACGATTGACAGCACTCTCGCCCCTTCCGAACACCGTGGGAGCTCGCGACTCGATCCCGATGGAGGCGGGCGGGTGCGATCCTGGCTCTACATGGCTCTCCCGGGCCCTCTGCTCGCCGCACCCCAGCGCGGCCCCGGCCGCGGCCGCTTGGCGCACCGGAGCCTTCAGAAGCAGCGAGTGCAGCAGGGCGCGTGCGGCGGCGGCGGGTCCGCGCGCTCCATTTCTGGGCGCTGCAAGATCAGCAGAAACCTGAGAAAGCGCCTGGGATGCAGAGCAGCGATTGGCCCACCCGGGCGTGGGTTGGGGAGGGCGGGGGAGGGCAGGATCGAGGAGGTAGATGGAAAATAGGAGGGGGTGGCTCGGCAGAGGGGGGTTGTCATTCAGTCCCCACCCCTGCCGGCACAGCTTTTTCCTCTCCTGCCAGAAAAGCCGACCACCAACTCTACTACCCTTGCGGCCCGCACGCAGCCCGGTGCACGCAGGATCCCCAGCACGGCGCGACCTTCCCCGGGAATTTCACATTGGGAATGGTCAGGTCCGACGCAATGCAGGCGCTGGTGTTCCTGGCAAAACTCCGGGACGGGTGTGCTCCTGTGCTGTGGCACAGAATCCTCTACCCTCGCCCTGCTCTGCGCCTCCAACCCCTCCCGCAGAGAGCTTTCTGCAGGTCGCCCAGCTCCCGGCAGGCCGGGCCCGGGGGTGCAGGCTTGGATGGAGCCCTGGGGCTAAGTAAGGATCCTTGCATATCTTCTCTGTAGTGCGACTGGGAGAAGGCGGTGCGGAGTCTCGGTCCCTCTTTTCCCTACCACGGGAGCCGAAGTTTCCTTCCAGTCGGATTATTTTGAAAGGTAGAGGATGTGACTTGCGGGGGACCGAAGGCTTTGTGGGTTTGTGGGGTTGTCTGCCAACTTGGTGCTAATTGGAACGAATCTGAGAAGCAAGTCGCCTACTCACCTCCCACCCTCCGTCCCGCCTCCCGCAGTCTCTTTCCCCGGCCTAATGCCTCCCCATGGCCACGTTCCAGGTTTGCAACTGACTTGGGAAAGGTTCTCCATGGTGGCGCCCGGCAGCTCGAAGCAGGGGCGTGCGCGGCCCCCAGTGAGCCTAAGCGCTTCGAGCTGCGCCCCGGAGGCGCTGAGCCCAGCGCCGCGGAGAGGAGGCAGCCTGCAGCTTGGTATTGCTCCTTCGCGGAGTCGCCTAGGAGCCTGCGAGGAGCCAGGGCCGCCGCTGATTGGCTCCTCGCTCAGCCTTGGGCCCGCCCCCTTCGCACTGCCGTGGCTCTGGCGCCGCCCGCCCACGCCGCCCACCGCTTTCATCAGCGCGGGGATCACAGCTCCTTTGTGGCTACTGCGAGGCGAGGCTCTGCGGGGTAGCCCAGGCGGCACAACCATCCCGGCATGGAACTAGTTAAATCCCTCTCCAGATTCAGACCCCAGCATTCCTTTCGCAAAATAAAAGTGTTTGTTCTCTCCTCACTTTTTCTCCTCTCCTTCCCTCTCCTCGGGATTCATGCCGGGCTTTTCTTTTATGAACAGTGAGTTCTCTTGTATTCCTCCTTCTCAAATGACACGCTGCCCTTTTGCACATTCCACGTACGTATTTGTGTCCTTCCACCCCAGTAACTTCACAGTCCCCGGGTCCTGCATTACTGCTTTATTGCACAAACAAGAACCCAGGAAGAAATGAATGTAAAACTGGGGCCTGGACTACTATCAAGTTCCTGGAATGGGGTGCTTTGATTGCTGCTGTTTTAGAGTCCTATTGGACAGAACCCTGGAGCACACCAGAAACATGTCTGACTATGGCTTAGCAGTGCTGGGCATTCCTTCCCTCCTGTGCTTCTACTGCATGTCTCTTCCAATACCCGACCCCCTCCCGCGCCCTTAAATCCTCCCAGCCTCCCGGAATGTGCTCTGATTCGGCACTTACAGATCGCCTTGCTAGGAGAGATTCACAGACTGCATAGAATCCCACCTTCCTCAATTCAGTGTTTGGAGGGGGGATCATGATAAAACCGGGGAATCTTCAGTGTCCGTGACAGTAGAGCCAGGTTGGCCTTCCAAGGACTTGGAAGAGTTTTTGTTGAGATAAGAACTCAGCATTCTTGATGGAGATGCACCATTGGTAAAGGTCTGAAGATATTAATTCACTCAACAAATACTTGCGTACCTCCAGGTAAGTGTAAGACTTTGCTTTAGCACCAAAGAGGAATAACATAGATACGCAAGATCTTGGGTCCTATGGAGCCCGCATTCTGATGGGAGACACAGACAGTAAACAAACAAGCCATGTAATATCGTATCAGGTAAAGAGAAATAAGAAGATTGGCTAGAAAGTAACAAACGTACATTTGCTTGTAGGAAGGGCTGCTCTGCAGAAGTATTATTTGAACAAAATACCTCAAAAAGAGAAAGAGCCAGGAATAGGAAGATCAGACCAGTAGATATAAGAGTAAACGCAAAGGTCCTGGAGCAAAGGCCAGCTGGGCATATTAGGGAAAGCAAGATCAGCATGGATAGAAAAATGTCACCAAGGAAGAGTGTCACAGAGGTGGATCAGAAAGGTAGGCAGAGGTCAAATGAGGCAGGGCCTCTTAGGCTGCATAAAACAATTTCATTTTATTCTGAGCACAGTGGGAAGATATTGAAGGACTTGCATCAGTGTGGTAACAATGTAATTTGGATTTTGAAAGATTGCTCTGGCAGTGCACTAATTTGAAGTTATTAAGTGGTGTGAACTAAGAGAGTTTAGAGTGGGGAGACTGTGGTGAGGAGTGCTTGAAGTAAGGTTCTGTCTCCAGATGGGAAAGGTGGGATTTGTGATATGAAGAGAAAAGTTTTGTCGATGTCCTAGGCTGTGGCCTTAGTCACTGTGTGGATGTGATGTCATGGCCTGAAGAAGTGCTTGGGGCAGTTCCTATCCCGTCTGACTGTGAACTACGTAAGTCTGGGGCCTTCCGCGCCTCCCTTAGGACGAGGCTGGCAGAGTCTCTCCATCTCTCCATCTTCCTGCCCTACCACAGGATTCCTGGAAAAGCCTCCTCCATGGGCAGCTGAGTTCAGCCTACTGAGATTAACCCTTCTCCAGTGAGGGGAATCTAGGTTCCTCCAGACAGCAGGGCAGCCCCCACAAGGCACAGAGCCACCTGGATGCCTTGTGTTAGCTCAGTGGGCCAATAGGAGCTTGCCCACAGGATGGCACAAGCCAGGATGGAGCTGTAGAGAAATCTGCCTTCCCACCTTAGCTCTGCTCATGGCGAGAAAACCACTTGCTCTAGCAACAGGTCGTGTCTCTGCTCATGAAGCAGTGATCAGCTTGATAGTGGTCATATTGAATTTGTGCCGTGGGGCTGGGGATTTAGCTCAGCAGCAAAAGCGCCTGTCTGCCAAGCACAAGGTTGTGAGTTTGGTTCCCGGTACCGGAGAAAAACCAAAAAATCAAAAAAAAAACAATTTGTGCCGTATGGCTTTCTGTCTCATTTCCCTGTTCCATTATGCTACCATTAGTTCACACCTTCCACAAAACCATTAGTACTTCATTTTTATCTCAGGTTATGTTTTCCAGAGAAGCCAAGGGATCAGACCTCCAGTTTGGGATGTGTTCAGGTATGTGATAAATACCAAATAAAGATTTGAGATGTGTAAGTCTAGAGTTCAGAGAAGAGGTCTACATAGATCAACACTTCTCATCCTCACCACTGTTGATATTTGGACTAGCTACTTTTGGGTTGTGGAGGGCTGTTCTGTGCATTTTAGGATATTTAGTAGCTTCCCCGGTCTCTACAGAAGATGCCAGTATCACCAGTGCCTGGTTGTGACAACCAAAAATATCTCCAGGCACTATCCAAATCACGGTCAGCACCATCTTCAGATGTTATGGTTAGATCTAACGTGTTCCCCACAGTTCTCCTGTGTGTAGAAGGCAATTGGATCATGGGGCGCTATAGCTGACATACTGCTAGGAGGTGGGGTATGGCTAGAGACAGGTCACTGGGGCTCCTCCTTTCTCGCAGCACTTCCTGGCTGCCATGGGATGAGCAACTTTCCTTCACTCAGACCCTTCCACCACCATTTCTGCTTTGGAGCCAGATGACTACACACCGAAACCGCAAGCCAAAATAAACCTCTCCTCCTTAAGCTGCAGGTGACAGACGTTATGTTTCAGTGACAGAGAAGGTGAGTAAGAGAAGGTCACTTAAATGACAGTTAAGGCCAGAGGACTGGACAGGCGCACTTGAACATGAAGGTAGAAAGAGAAGAGAAAATATCCAGAGAGTGTGCCTCAGGTGGGGACACCAGTGGGAGAAGGAAGAGTTGGCAAAGGAACCAAGAGGGAGCAGTTGGCAAGGTAAGAAAATCAGAATTCTGGGGCTGTGGTGCAACATGGGGAAATCAGCTGAGTTGAGCCCTCCTCACAGCATGCACAAAATGAGAAATTTAAAATTGAAGCTCTCAGATTAAAAAAAAAAAAAAAAAGCTGTCTTAGTTACTCTCTCATTGCTGGGACAACCCAACACCCACAACTTGAAGGAGGAGAGGTTCATTTTGGCTCAGAGTGTGTAGAGGTCTCAGTGCGTAGTCAGCTGGCTCTGAGGCAGGACTGCAGGGCAGAGGGGCTTGGTGGAGGAGAAACATCTTCTGGCATGGCAGACAGGAGGCAGAGAGACGCAGAAGGGAGATAGACTCTTGCATGTCACCCCCTCAGTGACCCACTTCCCCCAACCAGGCTTTACCTCCCAAAGTCAGTTAGCTATAAACTCAGCAGACTGATGACCCATCAGCTATAAACTTATGGTGGGCTCATACTAATCCAGTAACGTGTATCACACCCCCGTGATATAACCACCTCCCCAGTGGCCCCACCTAGGAGTGCCTGAGGCTTTGAGGGACATCTAGATGCACACTGTAACAGGGTTGAAAAGAGACTGAGGGAGAAACAATGATAGTGGGTAAAAGCAATTTGAGATTTGCTGTCAAGGGGAGCAGAAGAGTGGAGCAGTAGGCCAAAAAAAGATGAGTGAGAAGTCGTGTTTTAGAAATAAAATCTATTACAATATGTTTTTATGCTAATGGGAAAGATTCAGTAGAAAAGGGGAAATTGTTAATGAGGTAAAAAGAAAAAATGAGAGCAATATTCTTGAAGAAGCAGTAAAATAAAATAAAGAATGAGACCTAAGAGAAAGGACTGACCTTGGGAAAGGACAGTTATTCTATAGAAAAGGAGAGAGGAGAGGAACACAGTGACCAGATAGATACAGGTAGCTGAACAGATGTCACTGGGAGTTTGTGGACATCACTTATGTCACCAGGGTCATTTTCTCTTGAAAAGAGGAAGCAACTTCATCAACTAAAAGTGAAGATGAGGAAGAGGTCTCAGAAACTAGAGATGGAAACTGCAAAATACCCACCTAGGAGAATGGGAAGATTAGGGGGTGTGCCCAGGCAGCATCAGAGCTCACTTCAGTGAGGGAATTGTGCTGGATTAACTAATGGCCAACTTGTCACACCCAGGTGGACTGAATCAGTGTGGTGCAGGTTGTGGAAGGCCCACCTGAGGACTGTTGCCAACAGCATAAGAGGAGAACTGGAGGGGAAAAATGGTGTGCTGTTGATCCTTCTGGAGAAGCTTGTCACACTGGCTTTCCTGATATGAACTCAGCTGTTCTTAGTGTCAGAGGAGCTTGGGTCCTCCATATCCGCTGAGGATGGCTGTGGCTCTCTTTGGGGAGCTTCAGTCCTTATCTTGAGCAACACTTCATGGCTCTAGTGCAAATCCTTCTGCCTGCCAGCATAAATCCTTCATCCCGCTGGCACAGACTTTCTAGCTTCCACCACTGGCCTTTGGGCTTTCCCAGTGAAGGTACTTGATATATACCTGCAAGAGACATTGTTGTGGACTCTAAACCTCCAGCTGGAATTGTGGATGACATTGCCATGGGTTCTAGGTCTTCAGCTGGACTCAAGCAGGATATTGCCATGGGATTAAGGCCCTCAGCTGGATTCTTTGGGTCTCTCGTGTGTGGACAGATCTCCTGCACTCTTTTGCATTTGACTGTTTGGGTAGCTCTTGTAAAACAGCCTTATAAATTATGTGTTCTGTGTTAAATATTTTCCCTTGTAAGCTCTGACTACAACAGGAATTGATTTTAAGTAGCCAGGCACTGGACACTTGAGATAACTTAGATGTGAGCCATGATGGAATTAGTCCATATGACCTTTTATGAAAATGTGTAGCTAATTCTAAGTATACAGTTCTTCTTGGGATTAGTTTCTTAAGGGCTATGTCCTGGACATGGTGTCACCAGGCAGGACATACATATGCTGACTCACCTCTATAAGGTGCAACAGGACAGTAATGGTAGTCTTGCAAGTTTGGCTGTAAACATAAAACATAACATGGAATCACTAGGAATTAAGAGGGAAAGTTCAGAATTCAGTGACTTAAAATGACAATAAATGGCATGGCTAGTTACGCCAACTACGGTCCCCTTGCTGCCATTGTGACTAGGCTGCTGAGTGGAAGGTCTCTAGGGGCCTCTGAAATTGAACATGCATTTTTGTTTGTACATGTCTATAATCTTATTGCTGAGGATAAGAGCCATAAGTAATTTTATCACAAATTCAAAAGGAAATTACCCTGTTAGTTGAAAGCCAAGTTCTCCTATTAGAGATGAATTCCATCACTGATCTTGGATAATCACTGATCACCGATCAGTGATTCAGTCACTGATCTTGGATAAATCACATCATCAACTAACACTTGCATCATCAGGTTCACCAGTGAGGAGATAAAACTTTACTTGTGTAAAATGTAGTACCTATACCATATGCTGAGGTAAGGATATAAAACAAATAAAATCTGATCTGTGTCCAACACAAAGTTACTGCTGAATGAAATATCAGTTTTGAAAAAGAAAAAATAAAGAAAAATCAAAAAGGTCAAGAACTACTACCTTAGGTAGATCTTTAGTTAACACACACTGAGACAAAAATAATCCTTAAATATTCAGAAATCAAAGAAAAGAACACATACTAGCCTTGTCTTCAAAAATCTTTACAGGTAACTTAACATTCAACAGGATCAGAATAATCCACATTGTTCTGCCATTGTAAACATGTGTTATGTATATGGCAGCACCGGGCAATAAGCGGGGCAAAATCATGATCTTTTAGAAATGGGAAATGAATAAGGGGAGTTCTATGATCATCCTGGCTTTCTGCCTAGAGGCACTTTCCAAAATTTATGCAGAGAGATGGACCCCGAGCAGAATCTTGTGATTTCAGGGAGCCAAGGATGGAGTCTGGGGAGGCTGAGATAACTGAAAGTCTTGAGGCAAACTACTGCAGGGAAAGGAGCTAACAGAGAAAAGAACCCGGTACCAACAGGGTTCCTCCTCTGAGTCTGTCGCTGAATGCTAAACTGCACACATGTAGGGTAAGACTCTAGGAAGCCAAGTTCTTTAATATTCAGAAATTAATCAGTGCAATTCATTCTTCTGAGAGACTTGTAGGACCTTCTCAATAGATTCAGGAAGGCTATTTGACAAAATACAGCACATGTTCATTACTAAAACAAAACAAAATTTTCAGCACATTAAGAATAGAAGGAGCTTCCACAGCCTGATAGGTGACATGTACAGAAACAGCCTACAGCAAGCATCATGCAGGCTGAGTGCGGGCTTGAATGTTTTCCTTCAAAGATCAAGAAAAAGGCAAGTATATGCAATCTTGTTGCTTTTATTCAACATTGCTTTAGAGGCCCCACCCAGTTTAGTACAGTAATAAAAGGAAATAAAAGGCATACACATTTGAAAAGAATTAAAACTGTCCTTATTCACAGGCCTTGTGATTGTGTATATGGTAAATCCTTAGGAATCTATAAATAAAGCAACTATAAATATTAAGTGAATTTAACAAAGCTGAAAGATACAGAATGAATATATACAAATTAGTTGTAGCTCTTATTTTCAATAGCATCAAAAACCATAAAAATATTTAGTGTAACATAATGTTATACATATATATATGCATATATATAGGTGGAGTTTATATATAGAGATGGAGTTTATTTTTCACATATGTATATACATATATATGGAAAACTATAAAACATTGTTAAGAGAAATGAAAGAAGACTTCAATAAATGGAAAGATATACCATGATTATCCACTGCAAGATTCAATATTGTTAGGATGTTGATTCTCCCCAAATTGATCTAACAGTTCAACATAATCTCAATCAAAATGTCAGCAACCTTGTTTACAGAAATCTTAAAATAGATAAAAGAATTTATAGCACTTGTACTATCTCATTTTAAGTCCTAATTAACATAAATCTACAATAATCAAGACAGTGCACTATTGGTATAAGGAAAAGTGTGTAAATCCATAAAACAGGATACAGTCCAGAAATTGACCCGCATATGCATGGTCCATTGATTGCCAACAAAGGCACCAATGTAAGTCAATGGAGAAAAGGCAGGCTTTTAGAACAACTGGATATCCATAAGTCTTCACATCTGTCTCATATCTCACACCAAAAGATTTCAAAGTGGATTGTTTTCCTAACTGAAAGCTAAAAACTATGACTTCTAGAAGAAAACATATGAAGAAATATCTATAATTTGGAGCATAAACACACAAACCATAAAAGAAAAATTTGAGACACTGAACTTCATACAAGTTTAAAATTTCTGCTCTTCTAGTGATTCTGTTAATAAAAAGGCAAGTGACAGACTGGGAAAAAATTTTCTCAATATTTTTAATATTTAACATTAATTTTCATTTTGAATATTTTAATATCCAGCATTGATTCAATGAGAGATAGAATGACCCTTCCAACTCAATGAGAAGACTAATACAATTAAAAATGGATACTATTCACATAGATACTTGACAAAGTGACATACACTGTATGATTCCATTTATAAGAAACTTCAGAATAAGCAGACATAGATAAGTGCTTTGATAACAGGGATAAAGGCATAATGAAGAAGCATGAGAGAACTTGGGAAGTTGTATGGCTTGATTGTGGTGCTGGTTACATGAGTATCTAATTTAGTCAAAACACTCAAAATGGGGGTACTTTTGATCGCATATAAAGCACATCTAAACAAAATGTATTTAAAATACTTTGTGAGATGGATAATAGATAGATAATATCAAATTATCTTGAGCTGATGGATGTTTAGAAACCAATCAAGAGCTTAAACTATGAAGAAAGAAACTCTAAAAGAAAAACCTGGGAGTTGTCCTTGAAAGGAAGAACATATTAGTGAAAAGGGCTAAAGGAATAGTCTGATCTGTGCCCAACACATACTGCTCAGTGAAATATCAGCTTCCAAAAAGAAAAAAAATGAAGAAAGACCAAAACTGTCAAGGACTATTACCTTAGGACTATTTTGGAAGTCTCAGATTTTAGAAAGTTATGGCATTTAGAAATGTATCAAAGAAAAATATTGAGCGGCTTGGGAGATCTTATTCAGGAGTTGACTTGTGAGAGTCAAGCCTGGTTGTCACAAGGGCAGATTTCCCAGGTGATAAGAGAAAGCCAAAGAAAGACTGCTTTCTCCCCTAGATGTCACATCTGGAGGAGTCCTTGCTGTACCCACCCTGTTACCAACATGAATGATTAAGCCAGCAGTGATGATGTCATGGCAGATACAAGGAAGAAATCCTAGAACCTGGTGATGCCATCGAGCCGCTGAGTCAATGAGCCATGAAGCTTTCTTGCTATGGATGGAAATGCTAAGAAGTTCAATAACTTTCCTCATAAGAAGTTTGAGTTGTGAGTTGTACTTCCATTAGATCTCATGAAAGAACTTCTCATTAAAAAGTTTAAGCAGACTTACTAAATACTGTGGATAACATTTGGGGAAATAATTTAGATAGAGGAATTTGTGTCATTTAGAACTCTTTCTGATGAAAATTGTGACTCAGAATGACTTAAACAGGAGAAAACAAAAGATCAACTGGCTAAAAGAACTGAACTAGGTATGAGCTTCAGGGAAGTTTTTATCCAGTTCTCAGTAAAGTGGGGCCTCAATTTATGAGCTTCATTTGTTCTATGATTTTGGAAAAGGTGGCGACATTTGTGTTTGTGTGAAAAATGACCATGGTCATGTTTGTCACCCAATGCAGAGTTTGTAAAGAAAAACAAAATTTTGTCAAATGCTTCTGTTTGCAAACCAAACATTTACAAACAAAAGTATTCATGAACTGAGGTACCACTGTATCTATGACCAGGACATTTCTTTTCCCTTTTCCATTTCACCTTTCTTCCAGTCCTCAATGCTGACCTTGCTCTCAAGCTGACCTCTTTTTCTGTGTTCCCAAAACAGCTACCAGCGACTCCTGAGGCTACAAACCCCATGGGGTAGGAAATATGTCCACTTCTCTCAAGGCTCAACCATGATTTTGGAACTGGGTCTCAGTGACCCTGATTGGCCTGACTTGGGTTACTAACTCATTCCTGAGCCAACACTGCAGCCAGAAAGATGGGGAGTGCCGATTAGATGAAGGAAATCAAGATTCATTTCTGGAGATGGGCTAGGGTTCCTCTCACCCAAATTCTGAGGTTGGAATTTTCAGAGCACTGTTGGAAAGGATAAGAAAGCATGCAAAGGAGGTGGACAACAAACTTCTGAAATAGCAAGTATAGAGAACCTGAAAGATGGTTTCCAGATCTGTGGCCTGAGCATCTAGAGGGAAATACACAAAGAGAAGGAAGCACTTCTAGAAATCAGTTATGATAAGAAATATAATGTGATGTAGCTACCAACTGGTCATCGGCGATTGTGCACTGAAACAAGGGTTTCAGGGAAGCAGTGGGGACAAATGCCAGACGACAGCAGTAAAAGAATTCATGGAATGAGCACATGATGTCAAGGCAAGTTTGCGTTTTCTGAAAAGCTTAGAACTAGAGAGTGAGAGAAAGCTAGAAGTAATAGCTAAACACATCCATGTGATTGAGGAATTTTTTTAATATGAGAGAAATTTGGGCATACTTAAACACTCTGAAGTATGAGAAAGAGCAAAATAAGATATAGGAGAAAAACAAGATAATTAATGGATCAAAGTGCCTAGGAACAATGAGATCCAGCACACAGCTAAAATAATTAATCTTAAATAAGAGTAAGTGGCCATTTTTACTGTTGTTGAAAGAAAGAAAAGAGAACAAATAAAAATGAATTACTGCAGCTAGAATGGAGAGTGAATTCAGGAAGTGGAGGGAGGTCCCATCTGAAGGTTTCTATTTTCTCCCTGAAATAGAAGACATTACCTACCAAAGGGCATGTGAAAGACACCATGAAATAAGGGTGGACTAGGAAAGAATGTGGAGCCTTGTTGTTTTCACCTACATCATCTAGAATGTGTGGCCAGTTACCACAGAGACTCAATCTTAACCACTGTCAGTTACAAGTCTATCAGCCCAATGGCTGGAACAATCTATTTCTCAACTCTGACCACCCATTAGATGACCTCGCACTGCACCCAGACTCCACTGGGATGGAAGCCCAGAGCACTCCTCACTCGGCTTCCCCTTCACATTCTGTCCAGTCCTCTGGGCTCTCTCAGGATCCTATCTCTCTTCTCCCCTTCCCTGAGGCAAACTGGAGACAACATCTATCCTGTGCTGAGCTGGGAGTGACCACGTTTATGACTACTGGAGCAGAGCGGGGGGTCCTGCAAGGGTCCTCCAAAGAAAATCCAAGTTCTCTCTTCCTAACATTGATCACCTCTCATAGTGATAACCCAGGTGTGTTATTTGGAGAAAAGACCCCTTCCCCACCAGACATGAGAACTGGAAAAGGCAAAAAATGAAAAGAGGTAAAGAGCACAGATAGAAGAATATCAAGAAAGCTCCAAAGGATTCATTATATAGAAAACTGAAGAAGTATTGACTTGTGTGTTGCTATGACTTTTCTTTTAAAAAAAAGGCATCTCTGGTGTTGAACAAAAAAGAAAGTTCACAGTATCCATAAATGAAAAAGGTGCAGAAGTGATGTGCAGGTCTATAAAATATAAAACACATTAGACATGACAGCACAGATTATCATTGCTGCTCTGGTTAGGAAGTCCCCTCAGAAGCTCACGTTGAAGGTCACTGCCATTGTAACAGTATTAAGAGGTGATTAGGCCATGAAGGCTCTGCCCTCACAAATGGCTAAAGCTGCCATTTAGTGAGTGGGCCAGTTATCACTATGGTAAGCTCCTGGTAGAAAGACCATTTTGGGACTGGAGATGTAGCTTAGTGGTAGAGCAAGTGCTTTGCACCTTGAGGGCCTGGCTTTGTGCCCCAACACTGTTAAAAAAATAAAGCTGGATTTGGATAATTTCTCTCTCTCTCTCTGGGTTTCTTTCTTGCCCTGTGTCATGTTGTATACGGCAACATGAAGGCCTTCTCTGCATGCCAGGGCCATGCCTTTGGATTCTCAGCCTCCAGTACCACAAGACAAAATAAACTTCTTTTCTTTATAGATAATCAAGTCAATGGTATTCTGCTGTTGTAGCAGAGAGCAGACTGATACAACTTCTAACTGAAAATAATACACTGGGAGGATTTACATCTCAAAATTTTCTAAAATAAGAGCAAATATGTCTGATGGCACTGAGCTTTGAGGTCTCTATTACCTGATTTGTCCATATTCCAGCAGGCCCAGAAATGTTCTCAGTGATAGAATTCGCCCCTGCTTTAAGTATTCGTGTAGACCTGTAACTTGTAAAGTCTCAGTCTCAAGAAATATTCTCAAGAAATATTGTTGGAAGGATGCAATTCAGACATTTTTCTAGAACTGTGCTGTCCAGCACCGTAACCATGGCCAGTACGGCTCCTTAAATTTCAGTGAATGGAAAGAGCAGTTGAGTGTCTGTTCCCTCGCCTCATGGCCCCCAGCAAGGGTGAAAGCACCACACCAGACAGCGCAGCTGTGACCATCTCTGCCACCACCGGAAGTTTGCTGAGACAAGGCTGCCTCTGAGATGCCCTTGGGTCACTCCAGGCTATGCATGAGCTCACACAGGGCAGCACAGAGTGTACCCTGGGACTGTTTTTGTCTTTAGCTTGCAGTGGAAAAATATCACAGAAAAACAACTCTATTCACTCATGATGGTGACCATTGTCAGAGCTTTGTCACCCACTCCCTTACACAGTGTCTCCTCCTACAAAAATCCCTGAAAGGAATCTTATTCTCCATGTCAGAGAAAGCCATGGTTCCCTTAGAGATTGATTGTTTTCATCTTGTGGTTCTTGTGATTCTTGAAGTTGACCACATTTATCTGTCTTTACACAATACCGAGAGCCAGGTCTGAAGCCCCCTTCTGGGACCCAGTAGGACCCCATAGTACAACTTTCTCCCCAGCCCCTGCTGGTGGGGAGGCAGAGCTCGGCCTTTATTGCCTTCCAAATTTTATTTTATATTTTTGAGTTGTATGTATTTTCTAAACTTCACAAATTCTTCATAAAATAGAAGTAAGTAGAACCACATCAGACATACTTGCATGCATACAGTTACTATTTATGCACAGTGCAGACGTGTGTCCCTGGGATGAGAACATTAATAAAAACATTGACCTTTAAGCAGCACCAATCTAAAAGCCTTCTCTGCACACAAGATGGTGTCCAAAACCACTGTTCTTCTGTGTATAACACATTATTCATAACCAAGGTGACAGTGCCATATGAGATTTTCAAACCTGTATTAAAGTGTTACGCTTTCAAGAGCTTGATCTGTCCAACAGATAGCTGTTGTTGGCAGGTAATAGATAGAAATAGTAGAAACTATAATAGTTTTCAGAGTGGCTACAGTGCATTTTTATGGATAACATCTTTTTTAAAACCCAAGTTATTTAAAAGCATAGTGCTATTGCCTTCACTTTGCAGGGATGGAACCCACTAACATGTCATCTCCCCTCCCTCCCTGGTTTGTGATATACATTTTATTCACTGAATATATTAGTCCATGAGTAAGTATTATGCCTAATTATCCCATCTATTAAGCATAGAGGTCACTTCTCAGCCTTTTTGGCCAAGATCAAGTGAAGGAATGCAGTGCCATAGAAAAACTGAGTGGAATTCAATCCATAGAATTTCCAAACCAAGTTTGTGCATTCTCGTTTCATATCACACACACACACACACACAGAACCATTCTCAATGTCTTGCATTTTTCTTCTTTTTATTCATATCAACTCTTTGTAATATTGAATGCTTTTAAGGCACAGGTCTTTTTACTATGGAAAAGGAAAAAAGGGAAAACTTTATTAATATTCTCAGCAAATTTATCATCTTTCTGTCTGGATGTCAGATAACTGTGTGCAAAGGAAACAGGTGGGCAGTGCATCCTAACATTACTTAGTGGGCATTTAGGAGGAGGAAGGGGAGGCCACACCACACAGGACGGCTGGGGGGCAGCTCTGCAGATGTGGGGATTTTCAAAGGCTCTGCAGAGGGGATAGAAAGGGTGCACTGAAGAGGGGGAAATGCAGTGGCAAGGATGTCAATATTTAAGGCACAAGACCTCTCAGGGGACAGTGACCAGGCAGCCACTCAAGTGGAGCTGCTAGTGAGCTGTGAAATGACAAAATTAGGCAGGCAGGCAGGAAATAGAAGACCAGGGAAAGAACAGTGAGAGCCCTGTGCAGTCAGTAATCCAGGAGGGAACAAGTGAACATTAGAAGGTGATACCAACTATTTTCAGACTCAGAAGGAAAAGTAAGGGACATGCTGCAGCCAGGTGTCAGTGATACAGACGACAAAGGAGGGCAGATTCCTGATGGCATCCTCATCCCACATGGGACAACAGATTGTTTCAAATCATCTCTATGTGGTATTTTATGGTTTTCTCAATCTTGGGAGACACGCATTTCTATTTGAGCTGCTGTGAGTTCTACCTTGCCTGGAACAACAGGATGGATGGTTTGATATCTTGGGGGCTTTGTGACCTGTGACCTGCAGTCAGTCTCTGATTCTTCCCCCTCACAGTTGGCTTGGATAACCTGTCAGGAGTCCAAATCTTATCGAAAGTGCATCAGAAAGAACTGCCACTGGATGTAAGCAATGTGCATATGTAGAATAACAGTGTAAATATTTTATAGACTGCAGCACAACAGAATTAAATAGTTTTGCTTGGACAAATGAATTACATCTTCAAAGCCACTGCAAAAAAGCTTAGGGACTGGGCACAGTAATTTTCTAAGTAACTGAACACACTGTGGTTTCCAAATAACCCTGCATTTCTCCAAAATCTTAGCACCCTCTCAGCACCTTTAAGAATAATCTCATCTGTTGTTCTTAGAAGGAAGTCTTGTCTCTCAGCAGCCCGATAGATTATACAACTCATGTATTACCATAATTAACTTACTGAGCCCTGTGTGTTTGTTCCTTCTAACCTTCTTAGTGTCCATTCTGCCTCTACTGGGTGAGCAATGTCCAGCAACTTCCTCAGCCCAGAGGAATCGTCCGTCTGGCTATGATCAAGGTGCCCAAAGTTCCTTCTTTAACACTGTCCCTCTGACCAATACCAGCGCTTACTTGTTTTCCACCCCTTGCTGCAGAGTTTGACCCACAGTACTCTCAGCTCACAGAGTCAGAAGTGTCTCAGAGGGGCTGAGGATTTAGCTCAGTGGCACAGTGCCTGCCTGGCAAGCATGATGTTGTGAGTTCGATTCCCGGTACTGGAAAAAAACAAAAACAAAAACAAAAACGAAAAAAAAACAAGTATCTCAGAGACCAGAAAATAGCAGAAGTTGACTGCCTTTGACTCTGATGCCGACTATTGTTGCCCTCTCTTCCCAAGACTTCCCATGCGTTCTCAGTACCTTTCCTTCAGGGAGGATATCTCACTCTCCCAAACTCTCACTAGCCTGTGCACATTTTGTCAGTTTTGTAAAAATAAAAGCAAAGATTGTGGAGCTACTGTTTGCTTTGAGTCTATAGGTCAGTTTTGGAGAAATGGAAATGTTAATGATCATCTCATTCATAAAGTTGAAGAAGCTTTTGCCACAAAGGAGTTCAATAAGTTTGTTGGATCCATAGGTCGCTACCTCACAATTCCCTTCAGTCTCTCTTTAATGAGTCCAAGTGTTGTTTAATTTTGTGTTTTCATCTTGTGCAACTTATGAGGTACTTTGGATATGTAGGCTGATGTTCTTCCTCAGATTTCTTTCTTCAGATTATATCTACACCTCATTACACCCCTGCTCTTCCAGAACTACACCTTCCAAATTTATTTTTCTACAGTTTTCAACTTCAACCTCACTGTTTTACATTTTGAATAATTAATTTATCTTTTGGTTCATGAATTCTCCCTCCACCTGAGTATACTCTTCTATTAATCCTGTGCATTGAATTTTATTTCCATTTAGCTTCTTTTTCAGTTCCAAATTTTTTTTTTGCTTAAAGAAAAATCCGGTTTTATATATTTTGACATGTTCATACTTATCAGGTATAGCATAGTAATGATAAATGTATATAACATGCAATGATCAAATTATAACACTTCCATTTCCTCAACTATTAATTATGTGTTGGGAATCTTCAAATTCTCCTTTTTTGTTATTTTGAAATGTATCATAGATTGCTGTGTAGACTCTAGTTATCCTACTAATCTTTTTATTGGTTTTTCTTTCCAATCTACTAGGTTACTCTTTTAAAATTTGTTCGTCTCTTATTATTTCATGCTGTTATAGTTTTAATTCAGAAATAAAGCCTGGTTCTTTTATATCTTGTGTCTGACAATTCCCATACCTAACATCTTTATGGGTCTATTTCTGCTATTTGTCATTTCTGCTGGTTCTCATTCATATTGCCTTGTTTCCTTTTTTGTGTTTACTCTGCATTATTTACTATTCTTGCAAAAGACATTTATGGGGATTCTTTGAAGCGTAGGAGAAAGGGCATCTTCATCCACAGAGTGTTGTTATTTGTTTTGATCTATGCTATAAGGAACACTACCATTCTAGGTTGGTTTCTACCACATTCATTTCAGGCTCTCTGAACAATGCAAACAATACCCATCACATCTGCAAATCCCTGACAGGGCCATCTGTGCCCACAGCCTCTGCAAAGTGTTTGTTTCGCTTCCCTTTGTTCCTTCAACATCAAGAATCTCCTCTTGGGGTTTGGATTTGGAGCTGGCTGTGCTTCTTCTTCCTTTTATTCTGCTGACTCAGCACACTGGGTCCCAGCTCAATGGAAGATTAGTTTCTGATTGGGCTTCACACCTTGAGCAAACTAGAGTCCTTAACTTGTCCTCCTTTACCCCACATTCCAAAACCAAGCTTGCTGGGATCAAGAACTCTCAAGGCAGCTTTGGAGCCCTGCTTATCTGCATTTCTCACTTTCTCTTAGATTTTTTGTCTCATGTTTATTACTATCTTGCCAGCAAGTCTAGCTGCTAAGAACCTATTTTAAAATTGTAGCCTAATTTTTATCACATTTAGTAGAAGGATTTATTAGATAATCTAGCATGCTGTAGGAATGGGAATTGTCAACTTTCTCTTTCCTCACTGTTGCTCAAGAAATTGAAATCTCTGGTGCCTCTTCAAAAAGATTATTGTTCCAAAAACCGATTTGATAGAGAATATGTTTCTTTACAGGGAATGAAGACAAAAGATAGATGAGAAATTATCTGGTTTGAACATGATCTTATATTATCTGTGTATTGGATAGATGTCAATGCAAGGCAAGAAAAAAGGAAAATGGGTACAACTAGACAAACTCATCTGTCTCTCTGACATTTGATAGAGGCTATAGATTGAATCCAAAAGCTATTAGTAACCTTAGGCTGCCCTTTGGTGTGAAAAGTGATTTTTCATGTCTCAATATACAGACCCTATATATCGCAACTCGCTCCTGGTCCTTGGACTAAATGTTTGGAAAGTGCTTATGCAAAGCTTATTAAATGTACTTGTAAATCTGGACCACTGACAGGCTACAACAATGCAATACAAAGCAAGATAGATGGAAGAGTTTTCTGGAAGTGAGTTTTGTTAAAACAGGAAACAAAACATTAATGCAATCTCATTCTTCACAGTATTTTCCGTGATTCTATGATACTCCCTCCCTTCTTCCCTTTTTCCATCTATGTTTGCATATATTTATAATTCAAGCATAAGCAAGATTCCCCTGGTGTTTCGTTCCAACCTAATGATTTTAGTGTTCTAACTCTTTGGAAATCAATGACTGAATCTCAATTTGAATCAAAAGGAAATCTTCCTAAGACACCAGGAGATTATTTTTAATAGATATAAAAACCCTTAATATCATCAGCAATTGAAATTTCATTATCATTATAGCTGCTGCTCCAAAATGACATTTTTAGCATCTTCAAATATATATCCATTTAAACAAGTAGCCAAAGCAGCCTACATTCTGAGTTCACAGGGCTCCTTAGGTCTCTGAATTTACTTTATTGTAATAACACAGTGTTTCCTTTCCATACTTGTTCTGGCATATCCTTTTGGCAATATCTTCTTCATCCATCACTGCTTGTGTCTGCAGTTGCTTGTGGACAGGGTTTTGGCTCTGACCAATGAGTTCTTTCTGCAAAGGAGCCTTGGTTGGTCAAGGTGGTTTTGGATATTGGGAAAATAACTTCTCTGGAGATCAGAAGACTTTAATACCAGCACATTAGAATTTCAGGGTTATAAATTATTAGCAAAAATCTTTGGGGATGAGAAACTGAGCACAAATCTATAGAATATCTAACCTTCCAGGACCCTGAGACTTTCTTTAGAATTTGTAACATCTATCGCATACATTGGTGTAGCTGTCCCAGTCTCCTTATCTAGTCTGTCTGGCATAGCACACTCAGACTCATGCTCCTGAAGAAGTTATTTTTCCTGGTTAAGAATATCTCTGTGTAGAGAATAAAGTAGAGGTCACCAGTGGGCTGAGTCCAGGAAAAGGAGAGGAGGGGGTCCAACGAAGGTCAGAGCATACAAAGCAGCAGATGGGTAAACAAATCTAGAGCTCTAATGTACTACTTACTGTAATAAAATTGGACTGCATTAGGGATTTCTGCTACATAAGAATATTTTAGCTGCTCTTGAAAAAATTATGGTAACCCTGTGGGATGATGGATGTGTGAATTATACTACAATGTCACTATAGTAACCATTTTACAACCTATACTATCCCATAACATGGTAAATATATAGAGTAAAACTTATTTAAAAGAGAACACGAATAGCTCTCAGTTATCTTCTAAGGTTTTAAAGTTCTACCCATCCAGTCTTGTTTCCCTCTTGGGCAGGTCTGCCCTCCACTGCCACCTCCCTCAGGCTGATCTCCAGACCCCACACCAGGCATCTTCACGTCCCACTTTGCCCCAGTGCTTAGAAAGGGGAGGCACTGGCCAAGTCTCCCTGGACACTCCTCCCCTTCTTTTTACCTCTACACCCTGCCACAGCTGCCTTCCCTGATGCTTGGGAATTGCTCCTGTCCTTCTGATTGTGCTTCCCAAATGCCAGTCTGCAGAAAAATGGGGTAAAATATGCATCACGTTTTGCTTTCTTTCCCCTGTCCCTGTTCTTTAGATACAAAAGTAATAAATGACCGCTATTGTTTATTTATTTTAACCCTTGCCACTTCTCACTTCAGTGATGAGGAAAGCAGGATTCAGGGAAGTAAACGTCTCATTCACTCAGCTGTAGAACTGAGATTCAAATCCAGAAATATCAGGCTCCAAAGAAATTTTACTTTACTACTCTTTGGTAATCATAGGATTATACTCCTCTACCTCAACTCCTTTTCCTCTGTTTCCCTGGAAATAAGACCTAGCTGGAAACTAGAGAACAAGAGATCAAAAATGGCAGCCCAGGTATGCCTATGCTTGGCTTCTCTGCCTACCAAGTAGCCGTGGAACTAGAGAATAGTGACAGCAGGTACGGCGAGGATAGGCTGACTGGGGCTTGCATTTTTGTTGTGCAATTTTCAAGGTTGATTATTTTACAGCTGGGTCTTATTTTAGGGGAATGAGAATTCTTTCCAAGAGTCCCTGGTAAGTAATTTAAATATTTAAGATGCAATGTGGTGTAGAAAAAGAGGCAGTCTTTGGAACCATACTGACCAGAATCGGAACTATCACGTCTTCAGGACTTATGAGTGGACTGGCTTTGCACAAGTGATGTAGCTTCTCTGTCTTTTCATTTTTCTCATCTCCTCAAATGAAGTCACAGAGCCCCAGGTCCCAGAAAGAGCCTGGCATATCGCAGACATTCTCTCATCTTCTTTCTGTCTTTCCCTTTTTTCCACTACTATATTTAATTCTATTTCAGATTGTTCAAAATATCAAGTACAAGTAGAGGACAATTAGAGAATTGAGTGCTGTATTTTTATACCATAGAATGATTGCAAATTTTTTAAAGGATAATGGTACTGTAGCCGTGGTTTGCTGAATTCTTATTTGTAGAGACAGATAGTGAAGTACTTACGGGTGCAATGATGTAATATAGGATTTGCTTCCTGTGGAGCTGGAGATCTGGGAACAGGATGTGAAGAAACCAGGTTGACTTTGAGTTGATAACTGTTGAAGACAAGCAATAGGCTCATGAGAATTTACTGTACTGTGCCTTTATGGTGTACAGCATATTGCAAATTTTCCAAAATAACACATTTTCTAAAATGTCCAGTGCAGAAGGCTGCAGCCAACCATTTCCCCTCCTCTCCTAGTCCTGAACCCTCCTGGGATGTCCTTTAGGCAGCTCTCCTTGCTTTCCATGGCCTCCTGCTGATTTCAGACTCCACACCAGCTCGCCTCAGCCTCCGCACCTGGCATTTGGACAGAAATATTTTCCCGGCCCCAGATGGCATCGCAGCTTTCCCAGTCTGATCCCGTCAGCATATTTTTCCAGGCACCTGATTCCTGGATATGGCAGCAGTAAAACCAACAGGGATGACTTGGCCAGGTCCTCTGGAGAAGGTATTTCCCACTCTGAGGCCATCAGGCACCTGAGCAGGCTGCTTCTCAGAGCTCTGGAAAGAGCCGAGGAAGACTCTCAGACTGCAGTGTGAGAGCCTAGACTGCTGCAGGTGCTCTGGAGGAGGTTGGGTCTCAAGGGTAAAAGGGCACTTGTGTGCTGGGTTATTAATGGAAGTGTTGGTGCAAATACACAGTACCCTGCATTGCACAGCTTGAGAAGCTGGCTTGCGCATAGGGAAGGATGTCAAGAGCAAACATACGTGGGTTTCATCTGCTCTTTGTCACATCAAACACTCTTTGGCTAAGTGTATACCCAGTGTTTGACCAAATGACCCAGCTGTCATTGACAGTGTAAATCTATGGGGTCAGTCTGAACTACACAAAGCCCCTCCTGTGGGGCTTCAGTTTACCCTCCAGGTCTGGCCACTAGGGTAGAAGATACTATGACTCATGATTAATGAAGCATCTGGTTCAATTAAGCAATTTTATTAGAAGCCAATGTAAGCAAGATAAACTCAAGATGGCAGGCACGGAGAGTAAGCTCTCCAGTTTCTCCTTTCCCAAGGTAGCAACCGCCTGTGCTTGTAGTGCTGTGCGTCTTCTCTCTCTGGAGCCTCAGAGATAATGAGGTGAAGCAGGTGTTCCCATCCCTACCTGACAACTCGGGAAACCCATACTAACAGGCATAACCATGAGGTGATTGCCCAAGGCCCACATAGCCTCCGTGTGCTGCTGGGATGGAACTGAAGTCTCTAGATTTCTATTCCATGGCTGTTCTCAAACCAACATGTGTTTTTATGTTCAAGAGCTGTGAGTATCTTCAAGTAAATGGCTGGACATAGTGGCTTCATAGGCGGTAACAAAGTAGACTTCTCTGAGGCTCCACCATAAGTACCTTGCCTGTCAAAATGCAGGCAGCAGTTATCACTGGGGTACATCCAGGATGAAGGTGACAGTAACGATAGTGGTCCCAAGTACCTCAGTCCCCTCTGTGGTGCTGGAAGGAGCATGTCTTCTTCTCTGCCAAGGGACTCATTGCCCTCTGATGCAGTGGCCACTCGGGGTGTGTCTGCACCCCTGGCATGACAGTTACCGTGCTTCTCCACTAGCCCAGATGAACAGCCCTTCATTAACCCTTTTCCTGCTTCGCATTTCCCTCCTTCCTTCATGTCTACCCCTCCTTCTTTCCTATCTCCAGTTAGCACATACTGAGCCCCTGCTCTGGGCGAGGAGCAGGGCCACCACTCCCCATCTGCACACCCCGCTCTGCTCATTTCCGCCTTCCTCACTATTCTCTCCCTGTGATGCCCACTTTCCTCCTCCTGTTAATCCACTCTCCATTGCGACATTGTTTGAAAGCAGCTTCCTCCATGAGCTCATCTGACCATGCTTGGCCCTACCTTGCAATTCAGGTTGCTCCATTCCCTACAGAGCACTATCATTTTTCATTATAGGTGGTACCATTTCCATTTTGAGGTATGTTGTAGTCAGGGTTTACAAGAGAATAGATTTAATACAGGACACATAATTTATAGGATTATTTTATAATATTCACCCAAAAAGTCAAATGTAGAAGAGTGCAAGAGTTGTCCATACACTAGAGACCCAGATAATCCAGATGAGGGTCTGGATCCCATGGCAATGTCTTGCACAAGTCCAGCTGAAGACCTAGAACAAATGGCAATGTCTCATACAAGTCTGTATCAAGGATCTACACTGGGACAGCCCAAAGGTCAGTGATGGAAGCTAGAAAATCTGCACCAGTGGGATGAAGGATCTGTATCAGTAGGCTGAGGGGTCTGCACTGGAGCCAGAAAGTGATGCTCAAGGTAAGGACCAGCGCTCCCTTGAAGAGAATGGCAGCCATCCTTGGTGACAGCAAGGACCCAAGCTCCTCCAATGATGAGAACTGCTGAGTTCATATCAGGAAAACCAGCATGGAAAACTTCTTCAGCAGAACCAACAGCACACCATCTTCCCCTCCAGTTCTCCTTTTATGCTCCTTTCATCCTCAGGTGGGCCTTCCACCCCCAGTACCATGCTGACTCAGTTCAGCTGGGTGTGACAAGTTGCTCATTAGGTAATCTGCCACAATGTAAAAGAGCTCAGACAAGCTCTTCAGGTTGCTTTCTTAACTCCACTCTCATCTATCTGTACAATAAGTCCCTGAATTAAAAATATTTGAGTTGCAAACTTTCACGGGTGTACTGTTAAGACTCACTTTGTTGATGTACAAGCAAATCTGACTTACCAACAGTTCTCCTTGAACACAACTCATTTGTAAGTCAGAAACTTATTGCATAGCCTTAGCAAAGTCACCGGTTTAATCTTATTAATGTAAATCACTAACCTAGGCTCTACATGGAATTAAAACCTAACCATAGAAGTAGGGCCTACAATACAGATTAGGGAGTAGTTTGATAAATAACACTGATACTGGCCTGAGGGACGCCAAGGAGGCTTAGAAGAGGAAGGATCAAATTCCTCTTGGAGAATCTCAGAGGTGGTGTCATAGGGGATGTGGCCTCTGACCTGGACATTGAGAGACCAGTGTGACTGAGCTAGTGCTCTGGCAGGAGGAGGTAGAGAGACAATGTGTGCAGAAGCAACATCGTGAGCTGGACTTGGGCAAAGGGATGGCATACAAGACCCCAAGCAGCAAGTGACTCAGCTTTGCTGAAGCCTAGGATTTCTTGGAGAGTCCACTCTAGACAGATGAAGTTTCAGGACTGTCTAGCGCTGCCCTCAAAGCTGAGACTTCAATGGAGAAGCCACAGAAATGTTCTGGAACTATTTTAATATGGAGATGCTTAAAAACAAGAGGATGTCTGTGGGCAAGGTTCCCCAGCTGACTCAGGAGCTTTGGCTTTTGCTCTGGAAAGGAAGGCCAACAGGTACCTGGCGACCATGCAGTCCCAGAGTATTGCATCAGTCAAGATGGGTGCTTGATCAATAAAACTTTCTTGCCGTAATTCCAGTCCTTGTTCTTCCATGGTGCTGTCCTTAAGGGATGTAAAGGATAGCAACAATTCAGGAAGAAAGACCCATACTTGAAATATAAAGCTATATCTTTTACCTGGAAATGGAAGTCATGGATTTTTGCGTTTGTTACTTTTTTTAATTTTCTTTTTAGAGAGGAAATAAAATATAACCTTATGCCTGTAATGATTTGTGAACAGCATGGGATGATACACACATGAGAAAATATTCTGCAGATCATTGATCCACATTAAGCATTCTTTCACCAGTCAAGAAGGCATCGTGCACATTGCAAGATTGCAGAGATGCATTTCTCTCATGGGCAGATCAACAGGGAATTTGTTCTGAGGATAGTTTTTTTCTCTCCCATCTTTTCCCACTAATGTACTTTATCAGATCAAGTACAGCAAAACAAGAGGGGCCCAGATGTGCACCAGCGGAACCTCATTTTACTGAAGTTTCATTTGTCAAAATAGAGAAATCATCTGGTTCCTGCAGGAGTAAAAGAAGCTCGACCTTCTCTCTCCAGTCATTGTCCTCATTCATATCTCCTCATCTTGCCCCTCCCTTCACTGCCTATTATATAAGCAAGGATGAGCTGCTTTCACCTCCCACCCTATATCGTTTCTGGTGGTTACTGTGCCTTAGCACCAGTGTTAGAGGACGTGCTGGAGCTGGGGGCATTCACTGATAGCAGAGGGATGGGCTGCTGCTCACAGGCAATGCAATGCCCTGTGCAGAGGCTCCCCTGCCAAGAAGCAGTCTGTGGCCCAGCAGCAGGAACATCCCACAGGTGCTAGAGCAAGACTCAGACTCCCAGCCCCACCCCAGTCCTGGTTCCTGTCTGCACCTCAGAAGGGCACCTCAGCTTGATTCATGCACACAAGTCCAAGAAACTTTGCCTAGTGCATGTGCTTTGGAACAGGACAGCTGGAGCTGGAGTCCTGGGCTCTAGCATGGGCTCAGCGTGAGACCTGACTTTCCTCATCTTCAGATGGGAATGACAATGGCCTCTGCATGACAACCGTTGAGGAAGTGTAAAATGTGCGTAGTGTGCTGGGCATGAGACCTGACATGAACTAAGCCCCTGCAAGGAAGACAGCAATGAAGTCATCATGACTACTCAGAGAGACTCTCAGGGGGAGGGTGTGAGGGTGCAGCGAGCTTTTATCCAGGGGGATCTGTCTGGTCAGCAGAAGGGCTAGAAACAATAGGCACTGCCAATGTGCTCCTCTCCACTTCGGGCAGGAAAGGTTTCCTTAAAAAACCAAGAAACCTAAGGTATACTGCCTATGGAAAAGAAGCACTATACAGGGTTTTCTACCTCTGTGCAGAAGCAGGAATGTGAGTAGGTACACTCAGCCCTCTGCATGCATGAATTCCACCAAATGCGGATCAGAGATATTTGGGGGAAAAGACTGCAACTGTACTGAATGTGAGCAGCATTTTTCCTTGTCAAGATCCCTTGAACAATGCAGTGTCACCATTTATTTACTTTGTATCAGGTCCCATAAGTTATCTAGAGATGACTTGAAGTATATGGGAGCATGTAAATAAGTTACACACAAATACTATGCAGTTCTGTTGTAGGCAGATTTGAGTACCTGAGCAAGGTCCTGGCACTAATGTCCTGAAGATAAGAGATATGATCAAAACCATAGTGAATGTTTAATTTGTTAATTTATTACGATAAATTAATCATTAATTGTCATTAATCCTCCTCAAAATACTCCATTAATTATCATTGTCATTAATCCTCCTCAAAATACTCCCTCTCACTTCGAACATGCTTATGTCATTGTTTTTGCCACTTTGTGAAGCAGTTCTGAGTGTCTTTAGTTGTACTGTCATGGCTGCCTCAGTGTCCTGAGTCAATTCAAATTGTTTACCTTTCATGGTCATTTTGACTTTGGGGAAAAGTTAGAAGTCACAAGATGCAAGTTCCAGTGAATAAGGTGGACAAGACACATCATCATGTTTTTAGGAGCTGCCTTCTCATTGGACGGCACTCGCAACAGCATATTTTTAATCACACTTCATAAAGATGCTCACGGGAGAGGACTCTAAGAGCTGTTTCATAAAGTGACAAAAAAGATGGGACAGTTGTGTTTGAAGTAAAGGACAGTATTTTAAGAAGGATTATTGGTAATACATCTTTTACTATAATAATTTTTAAAGTTTTTCCAATTTTTTTTGTCAGTGCATGTTTGCAGTACATGATTATCCTCCTGATGGGGAGTTGGTGCCTGTGCATAATATATCTTAATTATTTTTTAATCCTATTCCTCTCTTTCCTCCCCTCTCTCTTCATCTGTTGGTCCCCTTTCCTTTTAGAAAAGATCTATCTTACTATTTCCTATTATCTCTCTTTTATTTTGCTCTTTATATTTAAGGTTCCTCATATAAGAGAAACCATGCAACATTTAAATTTGTGTGTTGATTTGTTTCATTCAACATTATGGTCTCAAAGTGCAGCTATTGTCCTACAAATGATTCAACTTTATCCTTCCTTATGGCAGAGCAGTACTCCACTGTACATGAGTACACTTTCTTTATCCATTCATCTGTTGGTGGACATACAGACTGCTTCAAAAGATTTATATTATCTTTTCTATTTTGAAAAAGGACTCATGGGAATCATTTGTCTCATATGACTTCTTTTTATCCCACCAAAATCCTTGGCCTCTCTTGATTAAGTGTACCTTTTCTGTGTTTTTTTCCTGTTTTTAGTGGTGCTGGAGAGCAAACCCTGTGCATACTAAGCATGTGCTCCACTGCTGAGCTACACTACAACCAAGTCCTTGTGTATTTCTTCTGTTCTGATTTGGGAAGAAGTCTCACTGTTGCTCTGGCTACGGTCAAACTCCTAAATTCATATCATCTTCCTGCTTCAGTTCCCCATGTAGCTGAGACTACAGGTGAACAACACCATGCCTAGTTTTAAATGTATGCTTTTAATCTTGTGTTTCCATTTTTGCCTACTTTCCATGAATTTCAGAACTGAATTTGTTTCTATTTCATAATTATGGAGCACTCCAATGTATGCATTGACATCTAATAACTTCTCAGATTATTTAACACTTATTTTCCTCCTTGGTTTCTTCCCCTTAATTTTTCACGCTTAACTACACTGAGGTTGTTTTTGTATGTTTGTTCTTGTGGTTGCTTTTCTGGTACTGGAGACTGAACGCAGAGTACTGAGCTACATCTCCAACCCTTTTATTTTATGTCTTTTATTTTGAGACAGGGTCTTGGTAAGTTGCCTAGACTGGGCTTTTACTTATAATTCTCCTGCTTCAGCCTCCCAGAGTCTAAGAATTACATGCATGCATCATCATGTCTGGCATAAATAATAGACTATTTAAACAGCAATGTTTCAGAAATATCAGGTTTATAGAAAAACTTGAACAGAAAGTATCAGGACTTTCCATACAGTCTCTCCCTCCCCTGTGCAGAGCACTTCATGGTTAACCTCTTGTCCTATATTGGTCCATCAGTTACAAATGGTGAGCTGATATCACTCCACCATAATTATTAAATAAGGTTCACATTTTTATTTTAGGGTTCATTCTTGGTATTGTATACCCTGAGGGTTGTAACAGATGCATAATTCTGTGTATCTACAAGTATATCATTCATTATTCTTTCATGCCCCTGGAAACATCCCTTGGGGTCCACTGTTAACACAGTCTTCACTGTAACACCCCACGTGGAATTACATAAGGAAAAGGACAGGGAGAGATCATACCATTTAATCCTATCATCTTATTTTTAAACCATTCAAACAACCATAACAGTTTTTTAAAAACGATGTAATGGACTCCAATACATCTTCTGCTTAAATTTAATGCTTGTTGGGTTTGCAATATAACTCAGTGATCCAGCCTTGCTCAACATGTACAAGACCCAGCAATGGTTAACATGTTGCCAGTTTTACTATTTATTATTTATTTTTGTTCTTTATTCTGCTTACTTTATCTTTTCAGAACTACTTACAGGTAAATCGCAGACATCTGGACATTGGATTTCTAAGCGCATCCGTGCACGTGCTGTAGGACCCGTGAGATTCTCTAACACAATCTCAGCATTGTAACTGCATGTAGGGAGGCTAACAGTCACTTTACACTATCGAACAATAGCAGCAAACGTCTGCGTTTCCCTGATTGTCTCAAGAATGCCTTTCATAACTGCTGTGTCTTGCTGAACCAGAAATTCTTAAAAATTCATCTTTTGCATTTGTGGTTGATTTTTAGTTGCTTTTTATCAAGAACAGTCCCTTCATTCCTTTCCTCCCTCCCTTCCTCCCTTTCTCTTTCTCCATTTCTTTCTTTTTTCCTTCTTTCTTTCTTGCTTCCTTGTTTCATTTCTTTCTTCTGATGGTGGGGGCAGGAAGTGTCTTTTTATGCTGCCCAAGGTGGCCTGGAACTCAGGGCCTCCTGCATAGCAAGAGCTACAGGCATGGCTGTGTGGATGGCTTTGTTCTTTAAAGAAATTTTTTTGTAGTGCTGGGAATTGCACCAAGGGCTTCTCGCATGCTAGGCAAGCACTCTGCCCACTGAGCCACACCCAGCCGAGATACTGACATTTTTTAAACTTGCAAAGAATACAAGTACCATAAAAGTCACCATCTTAGCTTTTTTGTTGTCATTTATTTAATATAGGATTTTGCTATGTAGTTCAGGCTGGTCTCAAACTTACTCTGCACCCCAGGCTATATTTAAACTTGTGGCGATCATCCTGCCTCGGCCTCTCGAGTGCCAGGATTGCAGGCATGCACCACCATGCTCAGCTCATTTAAACCATTTTTAAAGGTACAATTTGGTGGCATTAGGTACATTCGTAATGTTGTGCAACTGTCACCACTACTTCCATCTTGCAGAACTGAAATCCATACCTATTGAACAATAACTCCCATTTCTCACTCCCACCCTTAGCTCCTGGCAATTGCCATTCTACTTTCTGAATGACATTAACTTTTACAAGAATCAGAACAGCTGTTTTAAACAAAAGTCCCACCTTCTGTATGGTATCTGTCAGATCACTTCCCCCTGGTGTTGCTAGTCTCCTTCTCTGTCTTTCCTGGAAAGTGGCAGCTATTCTAGAGGCTGGACTGGATCCAGGGGAACAGTTTTGGACAAGGACACCTCGTAGGTGTTTTGGTTCCTCATCATGTCACATCAGGAAGGTGTAGGGCATTATATGCTATAATACTGGGGGGGGGTCTTAAGGCTCTGGAAGGTCTTACATGGACCTGAGTTCAATGAATTCTCTTCTGCAGTCCCAACCTAAAGGGTCTCCAAACAGAGGTTGCACCATTTCTGTTGGTGTCTCCAGGATGCTGAATTTTCTCCCAGTCCTTGTCTTCTGCCTTTGAAACCAACACTGGGACTGGGGATGGAGGTCAGTGATAGGGCCTCACCTAGCATGCATGAGCAGCTGGCTTTGGTCCCAGCAGGCTTCAGTGGGTTCAGTCCATGATTCACTGGCTCCAAGGTAGAAATGGTGTGGTGGAGAACAGCTGTTCACTGCCAAATGGCCAGGAAGCAGAGCAATAACCTTTTAAACTTTAACATTCCCTATATGTATTTCAATCATGCCAAGGGACAACTACTTATATTCATGTGTAGCTACAAATACCTTTTAAAATTTTATCACAAAGCACTTCCTCATAAAAAGACTCAGTTATTACATCTTGTGGTAGAAAAAGACATTGTATCTAGGTGTACTAGGTTTGGATCAATGCAAGCTCCCCTCTTACTTCCTATTTTTGGCATCTAACCTGTCTGAACTCGTTCCTTGTTTGTGTTGTAAGAACCACATGTATTTCTGGAACTAGGTTTTACTATTCAGCTGCGATCCGGACTGAGATAGGGCTTTTGACCCAGAATAAAGCCCTCTGCAACACCACTGCTTCCAGTACCTTCTGACCCCAGCATAAAACATTTGAAACTAGTACTAACTACCCCTTCACTACTCCAAGACATCCATCTGTCCTCAGCCGAGAACTTGGGTCTCAGCATCCAAGGCTGGCCATGAGGTGTGCTGCATCCTAGAGACTTGCAGTTCTGTGGATTTGCAGTGTGCTGCTCCAGCAGTACCTGTGGTGCTCAGAGCTTTATGAGGTTACTCAGAGGAAAAATCTCTCTGCTTTGCTGTATGTACAGATACAATGCCCTTTCCCATCTACAGAAAGCAAAAGGTCCCAGAGTAAATCATGGGAGAAACACCAAATCTAGAGCTTAGTGGGTGTTTAAGGTCTCTAGGACCTACATTGGTATTTCTTCCTCTTAAGATGATCAGGGGTTACCCAAGACCACTCAGCTAGCAAGGGGCTGGACCTGAGTATGTGTCCCAACTGCAGCCCAGCTCTTACTCACTGTAGAGCACTGGCCTGCCCTTCACCTTGTGCCCTCTGCTCCTAGCAGTTTAGGATTCTGTGTTAAGGCGCATTCTGAAAAAAGTCACCAGCAGAGATGGGAAAGGAGAGCGTACTCACAGACAGGAAACACAGAATGGGTTTGTGAGGGCACTGCTCCCTTTCAAGGCCAAGCTACAGGGAGCTCAGGATGACAGAGTGTGCACATCCTGTTGATCCTCCTCTTCCTCCTCAGCCATTTTTTGTCTTGATATAAGGGTTCCTCTGGTTGTATAACCCTTCCATCCGTGCTGACCATAGGTTTCACACCTCTTGACGCCTCTTCTTCTCTCGGCAAAAATCACCCCCACGCATCAGCAATCCTTACTGTTTTAAGATTTCCATCAGACTCTGTCATAAGTGTGGTTGCTCACCTCTGCACACCCTCACTTGGAGAATACATTTCAAAGTGCCTTGCACAGACCCTGGTACACACCCTGATACATATACACACATCTTGACCTGAGCCAGCCAGTGTTAACACTCTTCTCAAACCCCATGACCAAGTTATTTCAGAGTAGCGGGAGCTTCAAAGTGATTCTTCTTCTGCCAGGCTTTTGTGTTAGAGGAAGACGTATTCTCCATGAAATTTCCACTCCATTTCATTCAGTTTCCTTTGAGACTGCAAGGTGAAGAAATTAGGTTAGAGAGAAGGAAGACTACTTCAGAGAGGAAAAAGTTTTCAGACCTAGAATGGCTATTGGGTTAGTGCTGTTCCTTTTTTTCTGGCTTTTACAAAAAATGGATCAGCCTCAGTCCTACAGCACTGTGGACAGCCGTGCCAGGGGACAAGTGGCCAGAGCAGATGAACTTTGGGCTTCCCCTCCCCTCTTAAGAATGACCAAGATTGCATCAAGCAATCATCATTTACAGCATGAATTTCCAACAAAGCAGAAAGAGAAGAAAATTAAGCACATGGCAAGAAAAAAGAAAAAGCTACCCAAAGGAACAAACCTCATCAAGAATCTGCAAAACAAAGAGTGTGTGCAGCCTCATCAGACACGCAGACTACAGCGCTTCGCGTTTTCTTTATATTGTTCTTTCTTCTGAGAGACTCTGCACCACCCACAGGCACCGGCTCATTTATCTCCCTGAGATTGTGTTTTATTATGGGAAGGACATTTTAAGGGAGATTCACAAATAAGAGGATCCAAGAGACACACCTCCAAATCATCCCACCCTTGCTCCCAGCTCATTGGGATTTTATAGCATCATCTTTTTCAATCCAATACTGATAGCAAGGAAATGAGCATAAATTTCTTTGTTTTTTGCCCTAGTTTTCCTATCACTGAGAATTTTCCTGAGTGGCCCTGGTTCCAAAATTGGTTCCATTAGACTGTGTTTAACAGCATTTATGCTAGTCTCAAACAAATGCACAATACCCGCAGCTACAGAATACGGGTTGTAGTAGTTTCCATGCTAAACATGAGCATTTGTAGGGTGGAAGTCCGGGAAGGAGTGGGTCCCATCTGGAACCAATTCTGCTTCAATTTAAAGAAGATCAAACTGCCTATGTCCTGTGGCAGAAGATTACTGAGAAGTCCAAGTGATTCCTTCCATATGACCTATACTGTTTCTTGGATATTTCCCGAGATACACACACACAAAGCCACTTGAGTTCTGCCGGGGGTGACTACATGAGAGAATGTGACATTCAGCCTGTGTCCATCACCCACTTACTGCCATGCCTCAAGGTTTGCCCCTAAAAATTCTTCCTTCTAAAATGTAATCATGGAATGTTCAAAACGTGCAAAAAAGGTAAGAAAATAGTATAATAAACCCTGAAATTAAACAGATGCTAACATTTTGCCATGTCTGCAGTGTTAAGGATTGAGCCTAGAGCCTGACGCATGAACTGTCTGCCACCAGCTTGCACCTCCACCCTCTGCCCTCAGATCTTTCTCTTAAAACAAGAGCCATTGACTTCTGCAGAATCTACACTGCTTACCTCCTTCCTGTCTCTCTCTCCCAGGGTTGTCACAATCCTGGAAGGTTTCTATCACTCCTCAGCATGTTTGTATGTTTTGTCCATATTCTGATATCATGGTGTACATATCTACTTGCAACTTGTTTTTCTGAACTTAACGTGCTTTGTTTATTGAGATTTGTGTGTGGTGATACAAGCTGATCCCATTGGTTTCTTCCAGTTGCCGTGGATGTCCAGTTCATAGACAAACCACAGTTTAATCACCATTTGTTGTTGATTAGACATAAATGCTAGTTGTTTTGTGTACTGATCTTATATCAGGTATTCTCAATTAATTTTTATTATTTTTAATATTTGGTGTATATTTGGATTTTCTGCATTGACAGCTGTTTTATCTATGATAATGATAGACTTTTTTCTTCCTTTCCAGTTATTATTATTCTTTTCCTTTTATTATTTTTCATACAAGTACCATGTTGAATAGAAGTAACAATAGGCATCCCAGTCTTGTTTCTGATTTTTAAAACAATTTTTCTCAGATTGTACTGTATATATTAGTGGGTTTTTTTTGTTGTTTTTTTTTTTTTGAGACCAGGTCTCACTATGTAGTTCAGGCTGGCCTTGAACTCACTGTGTATGCCAGACTGGCCTCAAACTCCTAGTGATCCTCTTGCCTCAGCCTCCCAAGTGCTAGGGTTACAGGCATGTGCCACTGTACCCAGCAAGATCATACTGTTAAGTAAGATTTTGCTGTGGAATTTTGGTGGACATTCTCTATCAGATTACAGAAATTTTCTTCAATTCTCAATTTATTAAGATTTCTTTATTAATCAACAATGAGTGTTGAATTTTAAAATACTATTTTTATATCTCTAAGATGATAATATACTATTACTCTAGTTTATTAACATAGTAAGTTGAATTAACAATATTTTCAATTAACTATTCTTAAATTCCTGGGATATATTCAACATGATTACAATGTATTTTTCTAATGCATTGATGGACTTGGCTTAAGAATATTTTATTTAGGTTATTTGCATGTATTTATGAAATTGGGCCCTATTTGCCTACTTTACAACTTACATAATTTTGCTATTAAGATTAATAATTTCCCTCTTTGTTCCGTGAAGAGGTTAGTAGAAGACAAGAGTTGTTTGTTCCTTAAATATTTGCTGTAATTCATTATAAAACTATCTGAGCACAGGATTTTATTGTTATTTATTTCATAGGGAATTTTTAAACTATGGATGTATTTTCATTAATAGTTTTAGGTCTATTCTTGTGGTCCTTTCAGTCACTCAGTCCTGATAAGTTGTATTTCATCTAGGTTTTCAAGTATATCCAAAGTCAGTGTAGTTATCTCATGATTTTTAAGCCTATGCTATAAAAGGAATTCTCAGCTTTCATTCCTGCTGTTTTGTTTCTACATGCTTTTTTACTTCATCAACATTGCCTATGGATTTTCTATTTTATTACTCATCTCAAAGAGCCAGCTCTCTTAGCTATTTCTTCTTACTTTTTTCTTTCTTTATTAATTTTGCTCCAATATTTATTTGCTTTTTCTGCTTCCAGTAGATTAGACCACTGTTCTTTTATAACCTTTGGAGTTAGGTTTTTAGTTCATTAATTTCAACATTTAAAAAAATTTTAATAGCTATCACTGGTAACATGCAAGGAAATCCCAGGGAATATGTGCACTTTAAAAATGTGTAGTACCTATATACTTAATAAAATGCATTTTAGAAAGAAAAAAATATATCTTAGAAAGGAATATAATAACTAATATATAAGAAGACAAAAATCCATCAATTTTTGATTGGAAATATTCCATGGAATATTGACTTTCAAAAGAAAGTCAATCAATTTTTTAAAAGTGAAAATCATAGTGAAGTTGACCACTGTTCCATATTTATTTGAAAAGGCTGAATTCTCTAATGAAGTAAAAATTCTAACATTATATATTGGGCAAAAGTTATTAATAGAGTTCAAATCTCTGAGCTATTTGTTTATTTTTTTTTTGCCTGCTCAATCCATTCATCTTTAGAAAGGTGTGTAAAATTTTCCATACTTCTTTATGGTGCTGGTGACAGTTGTATGACGCAGTTTTAGCGTGAATTTTTATGTGAAGTACAGCTCAGAGTTTCTATATGCTACTCATGAATTATTCCTTTTGTAATTAAAAGACAACTTCTATAAAATGTCTTTTTCTTAACTCTTTTTGCGGGGCTAGTTAGTATTTATATGGCCACCCTACTTTTCTTTTACTTATTATTTGCTTGGCATGTAGTTTTTCCATGCCTTTCTTTTCAACTTTAATCTGTCATTAATACCCTTTCCATTACCTCAGACTTTTTTTCTGATTCATTCCTCTCTACTAGGTCTTTCATAGTCTTGGGTCCTGTACATCAAAACACCTAGACCAAATCTAGAAGCTTTGAGAGCCATTTGGATGCAGGCTACAAGCCCTGAGCTGCACTGGATGCTGGCCATCAGACAGCAGAGCTCGCAGACTCCTGCCAGCCCAGGGTGTGCACATACAGCTAGTGTTTAGTGGCCAAACCAGGCCCAGGAAGGCACTGCGCTAGAGCTCTAGCACACGCAGTTCTTCTGCCTTCTGATATTTATAGCTCCATGTAGGTGGGGATGATGCTCCTTGGAACAGAAAGAGAAGGTCTCAGCCCTAGAGAGCCAACATAAACCACTGTGTGACTGATTGAGTTCCTTCCCCTAGAGGATGTTCGGGAGCTTGTCACCCAGTTCTTGGGCACAGTGGTGGGATGAATGCAGCACATCTCAGGCAACAAGCCCCGCAGAAGCTAGAGATCCACTTATAAAACATCCTCAGACTTTTTCCTTTACACATTGCTCTTTGTGTAAAGAGTGAGCAGAAATGTTTGCTTTGGTTTTTCCACAAGATCCAGGCAACATGGAAGATCCCTGAGGGTCCTCACAAACCCTGCCTTCCTTCTCAGATCCCCCAAATAGAAGTGAGTGTTCGTTAGGACAGGAAATGTATGTCCCGAGGAACAAAGGGGGAGTGCCTGGCCCTCAGTGGGAGGAGAGAACAGTGGCTTCACTTCATAGAGGTGAGCCAGACATCAGTTTCCAGCTGTGGGTCTTAGAAAACACATCTTAGGGAGTGGGACCCCACACTTCTAGTCCTGGAGTGACCGTTTCCTTTATCTGGACCTTCATTTTCTCTGTAAAACAGTAGAAATACCCAAGATCAGACTTCTCTAAAGTTCACTCATTACATATGGTTTTGACACTTTTTGGCTGTATTCATGTGCCACTTTAATATTATTGACATTCTTCTTTACATTGACTTGGATTTACTTACTACTTGCCTTGTCTTAACAGATTTGTCTAATAGTTGTATAATTCTAACACACATTTAATTGATCTGTAATATGTAACTGATATGTCATTGATGAGAACTATTCACTTTTTTAAGTCCTTAGACCTCCTGGAATCTCCTTACACATTCTCAGGGATACAATATAAGATGCGTGGAATCTTTGGATAATCTCTAAAGTCCCATCCAGTTCCAAAGAGTTTAAGTTTCCATGAAGTAAGCTTGAACCTACACCTTCAAGGTCCCAAAGAAGTCAGGCAGGAGGAAGAGAAGGGGAACATGGAGTGTTGAGCCCCAAGATCTAGATGGTTCTCTGCTTCTCCAGTTCATCTTTTTGTTTGTGTCCTAGAAGCTCTAAGGAAAAGGCTCCTGATTGCTGAGAGCTCAGTCTAACCTCACTCCTGTAGTGCTAAGACAGGTCTAGAACCTTCCAAACTAGGCATAGAACCATAGCCCAGACAACAGCTAGAAATGTGGAGAGTTTGATTGGCTAACACAGAGGTTTAGAGGTAACATTAATCACTCTCTGATTACATACATTGCTCATCCTTTGTTCTCCAAACGCTCCTAATTCCAGCCCCTGTTTTGTATTGTCATTCAACTAACCAGAAGTTTGCATCTTGCTCATTCTTCATGCAGCAGACATGTCATCCTCAACTTCAGAGAAGTGCTCTATGGGCCTGTCAGTGACTTGTCATTTTCAGAGCTGAGAAGATGTGTGGTCTAGGTATGTCACTCTATGTAAACAAGGTTGTTTGGTTGACAGTGATGAATTACCCAGAAACTGGATCCATAAAACTCGTTTCATCTCTATAAACTAATCACAACCTAGATCCTGTGGATATTGTTCATTGAATTTCGGTCCTCCTCTAGGATCTTGGCTGATGTGGACTAGGTGGAAACAGAGGAAACAAGAGACACCCAGAATCAGGATGTCTGTGTTAGAATGAAGCTTTGAGCTCTGTGTGACTTTGGGGATGTCACTTATCTTCATGGTCCTACAAACTGGATCTAATAGTCTATACTTCTATAATCCCCTCAGTTTTTGCATTTTTGTCTGTTTATGGCACACTGCTTGAACACAGGCCCATGATTTCAAGACTTGAAAATGGGATACCAGAATCTTGGTGAGGCTGAACATCTAAGATGACAATGATAAAGATTTAAGTAATGCAGGCCCAACTCCTGCATCAGTCTGCAGCTAGCTGTGCAGGTTGCTTGGAGAGATGCATCCTATCACAGGTCAGGACAGAGCCCAAGTGTCAGTCCCCTCTAAGTAGACTGACTATGACTTATTAACCAAGACCATTTTTGAGAGTGAAAGCAGTCACTGAGAATTGTGCATGGACAATAAGGATAAACCAGGCAGTCCTGGCAAACCAGCGTGGATGGCCGCCCTACCTATAAGATGAAAGAAGAATTGAAGGCATTCTCTCTTTATATTTGTGAACTTCTCTATGTAGAAATGTTAGAAAATCCATCCTGGGCATGCCGTGTGTCCTGTAGAAAAGAGAGAATTGGGAACTCTGCTGTCTTTGACTCCTCACCTTACAAAACACCCTCCAATTCGAAGGTTCTAGGAGGCCCATAGAGCCTCTTAAATGCTTGAGCTCAGGTCCTGAATGTTTCCAGTGTTGCTGACTGAGTCACTTGGATGAGTGAGCTGCAGATGACTCACTGTGGAGCCACTCTACAAAGGCTCAAGTCATAAAATCCCAGACTCACAAGCCTTTTCCAGTGGCTGGGACAGGACTGATAACCAGCAAGAAGTAGCTCTACAATGCACAGCTGAGTCCAGCTTCAAACTGAAGAGCCCCTCAAGCAGGGCATCCATACCATAAGGCCCCTCTGGGTCATCCATGAGATGCTGATTTCCATGTCTGTAACAGAAGCCACAGAGGACCTCCGCGCCTTACCACCGACCCCCTAACAAACAGCTGCCTCCCAGAACCTCAGGAGATGAGGCAGGAACTCTGCAGTGAGTTCTCTGAACACAGCTGCTCCTCCTTCTGGTCATTTTGTTTCTAACGTTGCTTGCAATAAGATGGAGCCATGTGACTGGTTCTGGCAATGAAATGTGGTCAAGAATAATTTATGTCACTTCTAGGACCAGACCCTAAAATTCTAGGTAATCCTATTCCGTGTCCCTCTTCCCTCACCTCCCAATCCCAAGGAATGGGGAGGGAAAGGCAGGGCCTTGTTACCTGAAGGGCAGCAGGGAATATATAGCGTCCTCACCCCACCCCTCTTCTCATCAACTCACCTTCAACTATTATGTTGAGTACACTTCATTGTGTTATGGTTTGAGTGTGGTTGTTTAATTACATCCCACCAAGGATCCATATAGTAAAGGTTTGTTCTAGGGGTGATGCTACTAGGAGATTCTGTGGACCTTTAAGAGAGAAAACCTTGTGAGAGGTCCTTAGGCCACCAAGGTGTGCCCTGAAGGGAACTGTGGAACTCTGCTGTGGTTGAAAATGCGACAATCTACTCCACACACATTCCCACCAGAGGCCAAAACAACAAAGTTGCCTTGTCTTGGACTTCAAACCTCCAAAACAATCAGCTCATTAAATCTTTTCTCTGTATATTTTAGATGCTTCAGGTATTTTGTTGTAGGAGCATAAAGCTGCTGAATACATTGTGTTAAGTTGCTGAGGATTTTTTAGTTATTTGGTATAATCTATCATGCATGATACACGATGCTAGTAACTTTTCAAACCAGTGTGAACTGAAGAAATAAAGAAGGCATCCTGATGTCCAATCAAAACAGGATGGGATCTGCTTACAGAGCTGCAATGCTATGGGACAAAGGAACTTTGACCTATGTTTGTACCCTCATCCCCTCAAAGCACTTGGAGCTTAAACTCTTCCCACTTTTCCTAGCTCCATCAGATGAACTGGACTGATACCTCCCTAAGGTAGAGTCTACTAGGAGAGGAGAGGTGCACACATTGCTGATCTTGACACAGCAGTGGTTTCTGTTCTAAACCTTACTCCAGATGATTCTGAAAGCATTTTGGATACCTGGCTACAGCGATGCCCAACTCCTCTAGTGAGGGTGTCTCCACCAGTCCCTCTAGACTTCACTTCCTTCAGAAGATGTCCTTTGGTGCCTATCTTTCCTCAGGAACAACATACTCAACCTCTCACCTCTAGACATTTTTCTATCACCCTCTATCACTGTCTCAGTTCTCCTGGCAGGGTCCCCACACTGCCTGTCCTGAGCCCTTGCTGTCTTCTCCCTGCCGCTCACCTGGGCAGCCCTTGCGGGGCACTGAGGGGAGCCACAGGCAGCCTGGGAGCTTCGCTCTCCAGCCTTTCCTTGGACTTTGCTTCACTCGTCCAGATGGCGAGCGGGTAAACAAGAAGTCCCTGTTCTCCATCAGCATGTCAGCAGCGCCTCGCTCTCAGGCATCTGCCGAGCTGGGGCTATGATCTCCATTTATAGCTTGGCCTGCTCAGGGTGCCAGAAATGTGCCCCTGTGTAAACATTCGGTGCACTTCCTGCAGGGAGGATGTGTGGGCAGGGAGTGGACACTGTGCCCTTGGTAGCAGGGAGAGAGTGAAAACAGTACTCTGCTTTGTCAATCCCGGCCCATCAGCAGCCAAAGGTGCCTGACACACAGGCAGACAGTCCACCAGTTCAGCTGCAGACTTAGTGTCCATGTTAAATACTATTTGCTCGTGCCACTGGGCACTGCCCCTCACTGGCCGCGTGACCATGGGCAAGTCACATAACCTCTCTGAGGGTCAGTTTTCTCATACCAGTAATGGGACAATGCAGGATTCTCTCCTCATCACTATGGCTTAAAAAAATATATGTGAAAAATCTCATGCAAGACCTTGTGGATGCCAGAATCTTTCTACAAATGTTAATTCCTCCCTTTACGCCCAGTTCACCCTATGCAGTCCCCAATGTGATATTATCTTTTGTCCCATTAAGAGGTAGGTAAGAACCCGGACGGTCTGTCCTGACATCTGTCCTTGGAACATGCTCTGTGCTCACTGGGCTAAGCACCTTACCCCTCCCTCTGGTCTTGAACCTCTCATCTGTTGATTTTGAAACTCCGGTAACTGCTGACATTTAAATTTTTGTCTTACTGCCAAGACTTATGATTAGCTGTTTGTTTCTGCCTCTGACCTCTGACCTCTGACCCCTCTACCAACCAGCCTCACTCATAACCTTCATGTCTGGACTCCTGATTTATGTCAGCTGAATGACTAAGTAAATGATAGAATAAAAGAGCAAATGGATCTGAGCATCTTGGGAGCTGGGACTGATCTATAACCTTCTCTCCAACTCCTGGCCCTTGAATCTTCACACCCTTTCCATCACTCCAGGGGATTTGTACTCACTGTTAAAAATGAACAAAACACAATCTCTCCAGTTGTGGTAGGAGGTTGTGGCTGGCATATACACTTTAAAAGTCAGAGGACAATTCTGCTCCCACTTTCTAAAGGGGAACAGCCTGGAACTGGACTTTGCTGTCCTGATCTGCATCTCTAGAAGCATGAGACCCGGAGCCAGAGCGCCAGTTCGCACACCTCACTCCATTCCTGGGTCTCTGTGTGTCTGCAGAAACCCAGAGCTGGGACCCTCGGAGGTTGCAAGCAGAGGTGTGTTGCAGCCAGTGCCTACTGGCTTGCTAGAATGCAGCTTTGCACTTCCAGGAATTTTGCAACCCTGTCGACATGATGTTGGTGCCTCGAAATAGGCCACAGTGGGAGGACTTACCATGGGGATTTGCAAATGCTCCAAACCAGGGCTTTTTCTTCCCAGGAGGGTCGCTTGTTCAACATTTGCCAGCATCTCTGGGTTCTTTGGAAACCCAAAATGACAGACTTCAACAGAAACCTTAGCTCACTCCTGTGTAAACAGAGGCTTCTACTGCAGGCATAGACTCCTCGGTGGGTAGCAGAGAGGGAAGCGGGGGTGGTGTCATGTGAAGGAGTATGGAGAGAACCACCCCAGCCACGCAGTATCACTGCAGTTACCTTTCTAAAGGGTAAAGTTGGACTTGCTATTTCTCTGCTTTAAAACCTTTGATGGCTTCCTTTTCACCTCCATAACAGTCAACCTCTAACCTCCTTCCTTACCTTACCCAGCCTGTCCCATTCTCTCTCATTCCACTCCTTCCTGGACCATGGCCTCCCTGGTCACAAATTCTGAAGCTGTTTTCCAGACATGGTATCCTGGGGGCCTCTGGAAAGTGCCTGCTCACTGCCCACACCCTGTTCACAGAATAACAGCACCTTTGCTTTTGATATAGAGTTGAGTCCATCATCAGGAGTCAGAATCTGGGATGCACGTGGGGCAGCCGGGCATTGATGGCATAGTAGAAGGTACTGCTTGAGGACAGGGGATCTGGAGGCAGACCTCCTCCTATAGGGGATGCTCAGTTCTACCACTTACCTGGTCTGTAACCCCAAGCGAGTTACTTAACCTCATAGAATCTCAGCTTTCTCATCTGCAAAATGGAAACACAGGTAGTACTATCTCATAGTGTTACTTTGTGGATTAAAAGCCAAAGGTTCAGCACAGTATCCAGCAGAGTTAGCATTCAGGAAACACTGGCTGATCTCATAGACCTCACTACGCTCATGATTGTGAATCACCATCGCCATTGTCATTCCCAAGACCAGTTAAGAGTATAAATGCGTCTCTTGCCTTGCACCACTTCGGGTTCTTCAGCCCTTGGTGGGAATGTCTTTAGGTCAGGAGAGCCCAGAGGAAGAAGTCAATGCCCCTCTGCCTTGTTCCCCAATATGGATAGAAGTGACTTTGAGGACTCTTGCACCCTCATTAATAGTTCTGACTGTCCAAATCCCTAATAAAAACCCCAGACTACTGTCAGATAAATAAACTAGTAGCCATACAAGAAAATTACATTTGGAACATACAGAGGCAGAAGGAACTTTCCTCAGAAAAGACTTAGTCAGGGCTCTTTCTCCTTGCAGGGGGCCATCTCAGGAGATCGAATCTCCCTCTGGAAGCTGTTTGTTTTCCAACTTGGCTACTCAGGTGGCCTGTGCCATTGTGCCCCAGGCCTTGGCAGGGGCAACAGCAGCCCAGGAGACCTGAAGAAAGAGGAATAATCCAGCAAAAAGCAGATGTGCTGTGAGCAGTAAAAACTGCTCTCTCTGTTGCACTGCAGTACTACTGCAGCCTCCTTGAGCCCCAGTGGCCAGGTGTGGGACAGCCCCTCTCCTTGGCCTGCCAGCTCCCACCCCAATTTAACTCATCTCGCAGCACCCTTTGAGACCCCAAACTAGGTTCATTGCAAATTCAGACTCATCTGCGTACAGGGGAAGGAAACATAAGAGGGACAATCTAGCAGTGCCTGTGGTTTGTACAAGACTCCTGGGGATAAGCTGATCCTAGGACTGGGCACACTTGTCCAGCTGGGAGCAACTGCTGCAGCCTGAGCAGGAAGTGGGTTTGGAGGATGGCATATGATCCTGCATATTACCCAGATGCCTAGCCGAGAGACCTGATTGGTAGAGAGTGAGAGATGGCATGGGCTGAGGGACAGGAATGATTGGATGAGGTCTGCTTTCCCATCAAGGTGCCTGGAGCCTGTGTCAAAGCTCGGAGAGAACTGCTCCCTGGGAGCAAAGCTACAGAGCATTAGCAGACTCCTCGTGACTGTCATCCTAGAGGCACAGGTGAACAATGACAGTGACCTAAACATTAGCACCCAGAGCGAGGTCCTGGGGCACATGAGGTGACTTGGGAATGCTCAAAGCAACTTGGGGGTTTGGGGGAAGAGAGGCTCCTCCTGGAACATAGACAGGCTGGGCCCAGGAGGCACCATAGGCTTTGCCTCTACTGAGATGGGACATGTACCCAGGGTAACCCTCAGCCTTAAAGGGTTAGGACTGTGTTGACTCCCAGGCACAGCATCACTCAAACTCCACTCTGCCATTGACTGACCATGCCACAGGCCTGGATAGGTGCCCTGGGTACTCTGTGTCTACCTGGTAGAAGGGGCTTCCCGTGCAGCATCCAAAGTGTGCTTCCAGCGAAGGTCCCTGGCTGAGCTGACACTGAACTGTGCATCAGGTCTTGTGCCCCTGATAACTACAGCCCACTGACTTCCCCAGGGGACCTCTCCAGGGGAAGAGAGCCACCACGAGCACACACCAACCTACCTCTGAAGAGAACACCAATTCCTTGGGTGAAAGGAGATACGGCCCTCAATGCCACCCACAGCAAGTGTCTGTCCCTGCTGACTTTGTTTCTCCACTGCATGCAGAGGAGACATTCCTGCATAGCCTCCCAGGATCCTCTGCAGCCAGGGGCCCGGTCACTCTTCACATCTGAGGGCACTCCTACTTCTTGCATCAAGAAGCTCTGCTTCTAACCTGGGAGGGAACACGATGTTTTCCTGTATTTCTAGCAGGGAGGCCTGCAGCCACTTGGGCTTGTGGCCTGGGAGCAGAGAGCCAGGCTTCTATCCCCTGTCACTCTTGGATCTTGTGACTCTAGGCAACTTACTTCCCCTGTCTGGGCTTCCCTCTTCCGCACAAGTGTGGGGCTTGGATCTGGTGATCTCTCCATCCCTTTCCTGTTCTGACTCTCTTGGCTTCCAAACTGCTTGTCATCCTGAGGCCTGGCCCAACCGGTACTGTGTGTGAGATGGGAAGGGACTACTGTTTTCCTGTCCCCTTTGTAGGAAAAACAACTGTTGCTCTGCCCACCCATCACCACACTCAACACAGAAGACCTATGTGACTTCAGGTTGTGAGGGGTCTCTGCCAGGCAGCCAGCAAGCCGCTCTGCAGGGCGGACATCAACCAATACCCTCTACTTCCCCTCAGTTCTGACACTGATGACCTGGACAGAGTGTCAGACCTCAGGTCTGGGCTCAGTCCCGAGACTTGTCTCCATTCTGCTGCAGATATCAGTCACAAGCCCCAGCCAGGGTCTTTCTCCCATGCTTATGCACTGCAGTTTGCACAACCCTCAGGTTTCATTTGCCGAAGTGTCTCACAGAATCCAAGGCCATAGGTTCGTTTCCCTGGATTATGATAAAGGACATTGTAATTAATGCAGATGCCCAGAAAATGGGACAAGACCTACCACACATTTCACCACACCATAGCTTCCTTGAATTCTCTGAAGAATTGCAGAGTCTCTGATAGTTCAGAGAAAGCCACCCTAGGGACGCTAATATATGGCACATTTAGCTGTCATTAAGTTATTCAACAAATATACATTTGGTGCTTAATATATGGAGTTAACCATGAACAAGACAGACAAACACCTTTCTTTGTGGAATATAATGCAGGGGATAGTTAGCCAGCCGTAGGGGTAAAATAGATGGTGATAAACCCCAAAGTAAGCAGGGTGTGGGGAGGGCACAGGTGGGGAGACAGTGACTTTAAGCAGAGTGGCCAGCTGGCGAGGTGGCACACGCCTGTAATCCCAGCACTTGAGGGGCTGAGGCAGGAGGATTGTTGTGAGTTTGAGACCAGCCTGGGCTACAAAGTGAGCTCAAGGCCAGCCTGCACTGCGCAGCAAGACCCTGTCTCAAAAAGACAAATGAAATGAAATAAAATAAAATAAAATAAAACAGAGTGGCCAGGACAGGCCTCCCTGTCAGAGTGACTGCGGGTGGGGCCCGGGCCTCCACAGTACAGGCAGTGCTGTGGCCCTGGAGCCTTACAGCCCTGACAGCAACAGGAGAGGGCATGGCAAAGGCTCTGGGCGGAGGATGACAGAGGCTGTGGGAGGAAGCAGTGAGGATTGTTTTAGCAGCACACAGAGCTCTGACCCCTTCCCACAGCTGAGGAGGCCATGGTGCAGGAGCTTGGACTTCACCTGCTCCCTCACAAGGAGGGTGGCTTCCCCTGGGTCTTGCAGACAGTAGGACCACAGGGCCGGCCCTCCTGGTGACCTGCACTGGGAGGGAGCTCCAAACTGCCTCCCTGGCCACTCCCTTCCTCCTTGCACCCTGGTGGCACTGGCCACAGGCAGGGGAACTGAAGGGACAGGGTGGCACTCAGATCCCAGCTATTTTCAGCACGGTACCAGGCCATGGTCTGAGGGACGAAGTTCTACAAGGAGAGAGGAAGGAGAGGCATGTGAGGCTGACCTGTTGGCTGCTGGGCTTCCCGCGAAGGTATCCCCTTTGTCCCTTCCCTGTGTGGCAGGTCCAGATGAGAGGAGCTTCTGCTCTGCTCAGGAGCATTTTCAGCAATTCCATCTGGAATTTTCCATTCAGGTCCCCCTTCCTACTTGCTCTTTGTCATCTTGTGACCCCTGTCCCACAATGCCACAGGCCTTGGAGTGAGGGGCTGAGGGCCAGGCAAGGCAGTGGGGAAGGGCTGAGGCCAGGGGTGTCTCTGCGTGAGCCATTGCGAGGATATTTTCTTCATTTCCTGCTTGGGATTCCGCTCTTCTCCCAGCCCCCACAAACCCCATGCACCTCTGACCACGAGCGCTGCACCCCTCTCCTCCCTCCAGACTTCAGCTGGGTCTACTTCTGGTTGGCTTCATCCCACTACAGTGTCCAAAAGCGCCCGCAACTCACTTTCCTCCGACACGGGAGAGCCACGGAAAGGGGACGGGAAGACATCTGAGAGCAGGAATTCAGGGAAAGGAAAGGCAAGCACCGCAGATTAAACCAAGGGCCACATCCAAAGGCAATGCCGCTGCTGCTGGACCACAGCACTGGGCTGCGCTGGCCCTGAAGCACTGAGTGACTGAGGGAAGGGCATGTGGGCTCTTCCCGTGGTCCTCACGAGACTAAGTCCCCTTCCCCCAACCCCGGGGCCCACTTCTCCCATCCTCTGTCAGGCCTTCCTGACTACTCCTTATCTGTGAGCTTGTGTCCCCCAGCCAGTGGCCTCAGCGCCTCCCACTTGCTCTCTCCGATGTCCCTGTGAGAAACACTGGATGATTCGGCCTCCGTAAGGGCTTTAAAAATAGACTGTGGATCCCCTGGAAAAAAAGTCCTGGTCTAAAAATAGCTCTCAGCATCTAGGGGAGAAAAAAGAAACTGCAGCAAAATTCAGCTGGAGCAGTGACTTTCCTGTCTCTGATGTTCCGGGTCACTCACAGCACGGGGAAGGCGAGGTGCAGAGGGGAGGGCATGAGGGTCCTTCAAGGACAGGGAATGGATCCTGGTGGCAGTCTGTGGCCTCACTGGTCTCTCTTCCCTGGATTCTGGCACTGCATCTTCCTGGTCCAAGCTCCCAAGCTGCGCCAACCACCAGCAGGAAACACCAGATGCCTGGGTGGTGATGGAGCCATAAAGTGGAAGGGGTGGAGGCCTGAAGGGGCCTGGGGGATCAGGCAGCCCAGTGGTGTCCCTAAAGGTGGGCACCCAGGGCCAGCTGCAGTGCTGTATCCAGACATCAAGGCTGGCCAAGAGGCCAGGAAACTGCTGTGTATGGCCAGACTGGGCGCCTGCATCAAGCAGAGGCCAAAGGCCCTTTGGAAATTGACACTAGAAGGTTCAAATGTATACACAGGACTCGAATGCAGGGCCGGGCGACACCCGTGGTCTCTGGTGGGAGATCTCTGGGGCCAGCAGCGAGGAAAGCTGTCTGGGAGACAGAACAGCATGAGGACTTCGTTTTGCTTTCCAGAAAAGCTTCAGTGGGTGTGCTTGGGGTGGGAGCTGATAGATTCTGTACACTCACATACACACAGATGCAGCACATGTACATACACACACTCATTCACAAACACACATACACGTGCTTGTGTACCCATATGCATATGTGCGCACACGTGCACATGGGTTCAGATATACACACACATATGTACACGTGCACAGACACAAATATACACACACATGCACATATGCAGACACAATCACACGGATACATATACACACATATATACATACACACTACACATACACACACACTTTTTCATAAAAGGAGGCATCTGCTCATGTGCTTGTATGAAAACTACCCTTGTGAGCCAGCAAAACCTCTGGCTTCAGGGACAGAAAGGCTCCATGCCAGCTAGGTGGTCCTGGGCACTGACACACAGAGCTGGGCACACAGGGGCTGGAGGAGGCTGAGAGCTACCCTGGGGTAGCGAGGGGAGGCTGCTTAGGAAGGCACAGCACACTCACCACAGCCCCAAGTCATGTTTCCCAGCTGATGCTTTGTTACCATCACCGCCATGGAGGCTGTGCACCAACATGGATGCAAAGACACACACACACACACACACACACACACCACGGACACTGGTGTCTCACATAAATTAAGATTCACAGTACACACACAGCTCACCAAAGATCCCACGTCCAGATGTTACCTGGACTCATTCATGTCTCTCCCAAACCAATGGATGGCCACTCTAACGCCAAGAAAGGAAGAAAGAGGTTCTCGGTGACTGAACTCCAGCTCCCTTTCATGTAATTTCGGAGGAGTCAGCCATTTCCCAAGCTCGGGCGCGCTGTGGGCAGCATGGGCTTGATGCCTGGTGAGAATGGACAACCGGCGGCGACAGGGCGAGGTCAGGCTCCGGCTGCTGGTTCTCCCCCACTGCGGTGCTCCGGACTTGCTCCTCTCCGGAGAGAAGGGTGCAGGCGCACCATGGGGACAGGTGGCAGTCTTTGCAAGCCCAGGACCTCTGTCCTGGCCATTTTGTATCCTTAACCTTGAGGTCCACCCACGGGGTCTGCATCTCCCTGAAGAACTCCTGGGCCTTCCCCACCCCAGGGAGCGTGATCCTCCTCGGGGTTAGCTGAGACTCAGAGCTGCCCAGTGCCCCCCGCCCCCGGCTGGCATCGCACCCACGACTCCCGGGGTGGTGCACCCTACATTCCAGCTCTCCCTGCCACCCTGCGACAGCTGCCTCTCTCCCCTCTCCTCTGCCCCGGCTCTATCTGCAAGGCGGTTGGGAACCTCTTGGCTGCTTCTCACACTCCTGCGCTGCAGTGTGATTGATGAGATGTACTCTGAGAAGGGAGGAAAACCGAACGCCCTGGGGAATAAACCGTCCTCTCCCCACAACGCCTGAGTTTCCGTGGCTTCTGGGCACCGTCAGATCGCAGTGGTGCGCTGGGCTCAGCACGCAGCCTCTCTGCAGCTTGTCTCAAAGGCCTGGCCTGGTCCGCAGTACTTTTCCTCTTCTCTACCCTCGGGTTTGCAGCGAAATAGCCCTGGCTCCCCCTAGTGGCCAGAGGCTCACAGTGCTGACGGGGATGAGTGCCGTAACTGGCCAAGAGTTTAGTTACAGCCACACTCGCCTGCTTCCTTGGAGATTTAACACACTTGCATCTATGGCATTGACTGTTGCCTAATGAGCTCAGAAAAACTCAGCTATTACAGAGGTCGCTGTGCTGAATTTAAACGACGACCCGGGGTTGTCCTCCAGGGTGGTGGTACACAGTGTGACTCCAACTCTGCAGCATGGCACACACGCTTTGCCCTTCTCACACCACCTCTCAGGAACTCCGGGCCGAGTCCAGGTTCTCTGGGTGACTCTGATCTGTGGTGAAGCATGGGAAGGATGCCGGAGGCCACACATCCCTGGGCTCTCAGAAAACCTGACCAGAAGACCCTGAAAGACACTTCCTCCTTCTTCCATTCAGCAACAACTGTAACAATCTGCACTGACGGAACGAAGAGCACCTTCTTGAGGACCTGCCTGAACAGCCCCTGCTCTTCCCAAGGTCATTTGCTTCTCAGCAAAACCCAGCTTGCGAGGGAAAACATAAAAATTAGAAGCCAGAAGGACATAGCAGTGAGCACCACGACCACCGAGATCACCCACAGTACCTGGCCCAGAAAAGAAAACGGACAGCGAGCAAAGGGCTGTGGGCAGAGCAAGCATCAGTGTTGGCCCCGCTCCCCCACTTGCCCATTTCTCTGAAAATATGTCCACTGCTTTTAGCACTGCTAATCACAGAGAGCTCAGGGCCATTTGGTTGAGTTGATTGTTCTGCAAGCCCAATCCAAGTTCCTTCCTTCCTTCCTTCCTTCCTTCCTTCCTTCCTTCCTTCCTTCCTTCCTTTCTTCATTCTGGGGACTGAACATGGGGCCATGGCTCTGAGCTCTTTTCCACAGGGTCTCATGAATCACTGAGTCACTGAGGTTGGCTTAAATTTGCAGTTCTCACACCTCAGCCTCCTAGAGTGCTGGGATTACTGGCATGCACCACCACACCTGGCTTCAGTCTAATGTTATTTCTTAAAGATGCTTATATGACGGAGGGGTACCACTTTTAATATGCTCCTAACTGAAACACAAGAAGCTATGACCAGTGAGCAACAATGTCGGAGCATAAACCGAAGGCACCACTACCTGTAGCACAAAGGATCTTGGATATCACTTGATTCAGCTCTTTACTTGACGGAGAGGAAACTGAAGCCCAGAGCCAAAGACCTGCACTGGACAGAGAGAGGTTGCAAACAAGGTCACCTTTGTATGTGCCCTCTCCTACCTCCAGGTCCGGTTACCAGGCAGGAATTCTACATAACCCAAGCTGATCCTGGCCTGCTAAGGTTCCAGAAAATCTGTGACTAACTGGTGTCTGGGCTAGAAAATCACTTCTCCAGAAGACACCTGATCCCTTGGCTGCATCATCTTCGGGTGCCTACGGACGGCTTCCTCCACAGGGAACAAACAAATGGGCCAAAGTCGCCAGGGTGTCAGATGGGTTTCCAAGGCCATGTCCTGCCCTTTTCAGGGGACTGGGGACACCATCAGGCAAGGCCCTGCTTTCACCAGCCAGAGGACCAAAGGCACTGAGGTCTCTGCTACCCCCACACCTGCAAAGGTCTCTGAAGAACTGTGTGTCCTATTGCACATGACTCTCTGGAATGCCCTACTTCCCACTGAAGAGCCACTACACCTCCCTGGCAGGGAAAGAAAGCCCTGCAGCCCAGAGGCAGGGCGGTGCGGAAGGTTGGCGCTGCAGAGATTTGCACATGGTCTTTCCTGCCAGGAGGCCCAGAACTAACCCAAGGGCATTTCTGGCACAATTAGAGTGCCAGTGACTCCCTCTAGTGGTGCACTGTCAGAAATCGAGGGTGGCTCTGATAGCGGAGAAGGTAGGAAGAGACCTGCATAGCGGGATAAGACACAGCTGGTATGTGTGTCCCGGAGATTCTTACACACATCACTCAGGTGATGCACTCAATTTCTAGAGGAGGCTGTTTGACTTTGTCCATCACACCCATCCCAGGGAAGCCACGGAGACGGTTGCTCCTGGTCTCTCACTGGAGGCCCCAGGATCTGTAGCAGGTCAGTAGCTAGGATACCAGCAAGACTCATTCCCTACCCAGGGAGCCGCTTCCAGGCACCACCATGCTGTGAGCAGGTCACTGCTACTCTCTGGGGTGTGCTGTCCCCTGTCTGTAAGGGAATGTGGTATGCAGGTTGACAACTGACCTTTTGTCTCTGAAATGCTCTAAACCACTGCTGGTCCACAGTCTTTTTGGCACCAGGGATAAGTTTTATGAAAGAGAATTTTTTCATGGAAGGGATGGCTCTGAAGGATTCAAAGGAGCTCGCCACCTAGACCCCTCACATGCTCAGTTCACAGTAGGACTCGTGCTCCTATGAGAACCGAATGCCTCTGCTGGGCTGACGCTAAGCAGAGTACACAGTGCTGACACAGTGAAGAGGAATAGCTGTGAACACAGAGGCAGCTTTGCGACCAGCCCCGCTCACCTCCTGCTGTGTGGCCTGGTTGCAGTACTTCCAGTACTGGTCCCTGGCCTGGGGGGTGGGGACCCCTGCTCTAAACCCCTCTGACTCCTTAGTTCAGTGTCTTTGCTCACCTAAGAGGAAGCCAACAGTGTGCTACTCACAACCTCCCCTGGGTGCAGAGTCTAACAGCAAGCACTTGCCGCAGTGTGACCACACTTTGCCTGAGGGTCACTTTGTCCTGATCTCCCCTACTCTGCCCCAACAACTGCGGGGGCTGCACATTCCGAAAGGCTGCTGAAAGAGAAGGACCTCGTCTCCGAAGATTCATGGTCCCCGGTTCAGTCAGGGCTATTGGCTTAGCCGCGTAGCAGAAAAAAATGCCCCTCCCCCCAGCCAGTATACTCCAGTTTGTTAGTTGCCCAGATTCCTGTTTCAGATCCAGTTGCTTCTGTCTCTTAGAAAGGGCTGGTCACTGTGATGCATACCTGGTCATGATGATGCACATTGCATAAACCAATCCCCAATTGACAAACCGTTCTGCCTCTGTACTTCCTGCTTGCTTATCCCATAAAGGCCCTAGAGCACCAGAGATCAGGGCCTGATATTCCGGGAATGATCCTGATCAGTGCCCATCAAAGTAAATAAATCTACCTACAAATCCCAGGTGTTGTTTCCATGTTTCTGCTTGCTGTTGCAGCCAGGCAGCCTTGTGAGAGTGAGGCTGAGGAATTCTACTCTTCCTTAGCAGAAAGAGAGCAGCTATGTGACCCATCCCACCGTACAATGTGAATAATAATAATAATGATGATGATGATGATGATGATGATGGTGAACCCCTCACTAGCTCACTGCCAGCCAGTCAGCACTTTGCTGGTGTTAACTCAGTCATCTTAGAAACCCCATGTCATAGGTAATCCGAAAACCTGCCAGACCTGCCTCGATACCTGGAAGAATCCAGTAGCTAATAGTGATCTTAGCCAAAGTCACCTGGTTATCATAACTTCCTGCCACAGAGTAGAAGCTTAACAAGAATTGAGCCAACACGGATTTCCCTAGGCAAGAGGCAAGGGCTGCCACTTTCCATCATGTGCCGTGGGCGGTCCACGTGAGGGAGTCACAAAACTCGGAACTGCTAAGTAAGAAGGGACACTGAGGACCTCTGCTCAAATTCCCCATTTTCCAGCCGGGCTGATGGGAATAAGAAGCAAAGAGTCCTGACATGCATCGCAGTGAGTGAGTGCAGGGCCAGCCCCAGCCTCCAGATCCCAGAATCTCAGCCAAAGCCCTTCCCCCTCCAGCACGCTGTGGCTGCCACACAGACGAACAACATGAGGTTCCCCTTCGATGGCGCAGGAAGCTCCCTGTCACAAAGCAGCCCTGTGAGCCCAGGAAACGGCACGTTTCCAATGGCAGCTGAAATGCTCAAGACTGTCCTCGTAAATCGATTCTCTACCTTGGCCTGCCTCTTCTCTACAGAGACGGTTCTGCCCCTAGAATAGTGCACTCCAAAGACAGGCAGGGAGCAGAGAGCAGGGGCAGCTGGGACACCTGTTCTCCTCCATCCATACCCCCCGCACGCTTGGGAATGAACCCCTGTCCCCTCCGCAGGCTGCCCTGGAAGTGCTCTCAGCCTCCAGTACCTCTCCTGTTCCCCACGAAGACTCTGGCTCTCCTGATGCTCTCCACGCTCCCACCTTTTCCTCACCCGACATCTGCTTCCCATGCTGGTGTGGCTTCCTCCCCATGTAACAACACTGTGCCCCCTCTCCCGGCTGGGATCGGAGCCAGCCTTGTCCCCAGCGCTCCCAGCAGTGGGCTGAGTAGAGAGGGCCTCCCAGACAACCTCCGTTCCTGCTCTGTGGCTGTGGAAATGGGAGGCGGCCCTGGCTACCCCTGCGCCAAGGTGCTCCCTCACTTGTCACCTGGCTGAGGGCAGCCTCGCTCGGCCCAGTGTGAGCTGCGGGAGGGGAGAGCGGTGTGAAGGGCAGCGAGTAAGAGCCGGGGGTGGATGTGTGGAGAAGAGTGAGAGACAGGAATGAGTCACAGAAACCCGGATGCATGCTGTCTAGACGTGGGGTCGGTAAGACAGATGGGCAGGGGGCAGCAGGGCCCCTCCAGCTTCCTCGAGAGAAAGCAGTGGAGCTGGGACTGCCCTGAGATGCGGGAAGGAGCCCAGGTCCCGGGAGGCGACATCTGCCTCTGCGCACAGCTGGGGGCATCCAGCCTCCAGCAGCTAGTTGCTGGCTCAGTTGCCTTTCTTCCACCCATCACTCAAGTCCGCACCTGGGGTCCTCACCTCCAGCCCCTCACACCCCACACCCAGCTCCTTCTGCTGTGCCCTCTTCCAAAGGACCAAAACCTGTCCCCTTCTCCCCACCTCCACTGCGACCAGCTGGGGCAAACCACTGTTGGCTGGGTGATTCAATCAGCCCCAGCGGCATCTGTTACCTTTTAAGTCCACTCATTCCCCTTCTCTGCTCAGAATCCTGCAGAAATGCTTCCCATCCCACTTGGGGCTCAAGTGAAGTCCTCTAAGACCCCAACTGACTTGGCCAGCTCTCTCTGCCCTCATCTCCTGTTGTTCTTCTGCCTGCTCCCCTCAGCCACACGGCCTCCTCCCTGTTCTAGAACTTGACACTGGTGCTCCGCCCCAGGGCCTTTGCACAAGCTATTCCCTCTGAGTGGCTCCTTTTCCCCACACATCTACATAGTTCATTCTGTGACCCCCCCCAATTCTTTACTCAAACACTACCTTCTAGGTCTGGCTTTCCTGTCTTCCCTATTAGAAACTGATCTCTCCCCAGTACACCCACACACACACACACACACACACCTGCTATATTCCCTAATTCCCTCTTCTTGATTTTCCCTATTGTATTGCCTAATTTCTCCCCGTCCCAAAAACCTAATCCTCTCTGTTGTTTTTATTCATTAGTTGAATTTCTAGCACCTGGAAAGAAAGGCTCAGGACAAAGTGGTACTCAATGAACACTTATAGAATGAATCAACAAACACATGTTACCCATAGTTTAAGAAATAGACCTTTCAGGGAAGTTATCAGGGGTATTTAGTTTATTTAGTAGGAGAGAAGTCTAGAGGACAAAATAGTGTGTGTGTGTGTGTGTGTGTGTACATGTGTGTATGAGTGTGTGTGTGTGGTAGGGATGTTTGACAACCATCTTTCCTGTAATCAACAGTCTAAGCACGTGATTATGACACATAAGCATTTCAACCGTTTGCCCTAACCAAAGCCAGCACTTCATTCATTCATCCTCTATGCACCGATTCGCCAGACATTTATAAACTACAGTTCTGCATGAGGGGCTCGGTTAAGAGTTGTGCTGGTCACACGGTTGAGAACATGGTTCCTGCAGTGTGGTAATGAAGCCCCAGCACTCAGAACATAACTGGGAGGATCTAGTAGAATGCGAGGATGTGTTTCGTCACCAACAGGAAAGGACATTTGAAAGAGTGGCTATGGATGGCAATGTCCCCCCGAGATTCTACAGAATAGCAATGGCTGTTGAGGGACTTCCCAGATGATCACCCCTCTCCTGCACTGAGGACAGGACAAGGGTGACAGCTGTCAGCTGCAAGAAAAGCAACTTGGGGCTGGGTGTGGTGGCATACACCTATAATCCTAGCAGTCAGGAGGCTGAGGCAGGAGGATCACTGCAAGTTCAAGGCCAGCCTGAGCTACACAGTGAGTTCAAGTCCAATCTGAAATTCACAGTGAGACCCTGTCTCAAAGAAGGCAGAGGGAGAAGAAGAGGCAGAAGAGGAGGAGGAGGAAGAAGAGGAGGAGGAAGAAGAGCAACATGGGCTGCTGGAAAGATCCCCCTTGGTTCCCCAGGGCCCAGCACATGGTGTCACCTAAGCCCTGGGGAATCATGTGCACGGCAGCTCTGACCTCAGCATTTGCCCAGTCCTGTCAACCAGGCAGATAAAAGGTGCTACCAAAATGTATGGTGGATATTTAATTTTTTAAAAAGTTATTACAGTAAAAGACACATTGCTTAATAGCTTAATCCCTCAAAGTCCTCCCCTCACCTTGAACAAACTCGTCCCATCATCCACCTTATTCACCAAATCTTGTACCATGCACCTTGTGGCTCGTACTCAAAGTCAAAATGACCAGGAAAGGTAAACATTTTGAATTGATTCAGGACATTGAAGCAGCCAGGACAGTGCAACTAAAAATGTTCAACAGACTTCTAGAACTGCTTCAGAAAGTGGCAAGATTGGTAGGATGATTGTGTTCAAACCATGTGTGTGGGGGGGGTGGTAGTTTTGAATGGGAATAATGGCAATGTGTCTTTTACTAAAATAAAAATTTTAAATGTAAACTTAACTGTATTTTTTGATCCCCCTCACAATTGTTAGCCGTAAGCTATCCTACTTTCCTTCTGGGAGAATGTTGCCTGTCTATGGGTAACCCGCAGAAGGTGATCAGACAACTTCTCTGGTGCCCCGGGTGTGGCAGCACCCGCCGAGGGGTCAAGTCTTCTGCCTACTTGTGTCAAAACCTCAGCTGTCACTGTCAGGAGTGTAACACAGCCTCTGAGACTCCACCATTTATTTATTTGTTACTCCATAGCCACCCACCGCCGGGAGGCCCCACCACACAGCCATGTGCTTAGAAACCCCGTCCTCCACACCACACCACCAGCTGCTGCTCTCCTCCTACAGCCTCTGGCCAGCATCCCGCCCCATCTTTAATTCCAGGGGCTCCAGGCTCTGCTCTTTCTATCCCGACTGCTGCTTGAGGGAGACATCAAGCCTGCTCACTCAAGCAGGCCTCATCTCCCCGGGACAGTGAAAGCTCCAGTCTTCTCCATCCTGCTCCTGTCGGACACACCTGCACAGGTCCCTCGGCTTGGGCCACGGTGACACCTCTGTCCCTGTCAGGGGATGAGAACAAGAGGAAGTTCAGTCAGCGACACAAGGGTGAAACATTTTGAGACGCCACCAAAGGACCTGGGAACTCGGGTTCCTTTCCCCAGCTCTTCTGGCATTTGTGCACTGCTCTCTTCCCAGTCCTCATACCTGGGCTCCCTGATTTCCTCAAACAGACCTTGCTACCACCCACTCGGACCCCAGCAAGCACACTGGCACCCGCTAAGCTCATGCAGTCTGAAGCTACGTCTGCTTAAGCTGTCTTACACAGTGACATCCTTAATTCTCCACCTTTAATTGTCCCCTGCCACCCAAGAATCAAGTCTAAGCAAACTGCCTGCCTTCTAAGCCCTGTGCCATGCAGCTTCCAGCCAGTGTCCATCCATGTTCTCCAGCCCCTGCCAAGGTCCACCTAAGCCATGGGACCCTTCCCTCAACCTCACATACTTCACAACGATGCCAGGGATGTTCCTCCCTCCACCAAAGCATCCGGTTTCTTGTTCACCACACCTGCCATAATGCTGTCTTTCTCCCTTGCACATTTCTCCACATATCCTGGAGGCTCAGCAGAGCCTTCCTGAGGCCTTTCTGAGCCTTCTGGAGTTTCTCTATTTAGTCTCTCTCCCTCTCTCTCTCTCTCTCTCCCTCTCTCCTCTCTTCCTCCTTCTCTCTCCCCCTCCCCTCCCCTCTGACTTCCTGCTGGTTTTATGGCTTTATGGCCTGGGTGTGGTTGCTTTCTACTGGAAAGTAGATTAGATTTACAGCTTGATATCCTGGGTTCTACTCTGCCTCTACCATGCTCTGGGCAGAAGAAGTTCAACTCCTTGCTGATCATCCTCAATGCATTTGACAGGAGGCATGCGTCCCCTGACCTCCAGAAAGTATTTGAAGAGCAAGCTAGCTTTTGTCTAAACACACACAAATCAACAGTCCTGCAACATCTGCATGTGTGAGACAGGGATGATGATGATAAGATGTACTGCAAGCTTGCACCCCAAGAGGCAGGTGCTCTTGAAGCTGTTTTGGAACCATGAAGATTGTAAAATATTCCTGCAATAGTATCAGGCCCAGGTAGTAGATTCATGCATGATAAAAAGACTTAATTTCAATCATTTGGGAATGAACCCAAAGGTCCAAAACCTGCAGTGACCTGTAATCAGACTAACGCACGAATTTAACGCAAAAGCACACAAGGAGCCTAAGTGCCAGGGCAGCAGTCTGCCTTGCTGATCATCTGGTATGGCAGGCACAAGGATACCACCCAGGTGCTGCCCCCTGACTTCCTCAGGGGCAATAACTTCTGCAAAGAGTTTTTAAAACAACAGCCCAAAACCACCGTCTCTTTGTGAAATTCCAGTGGTCATAAAATAAAAGATAACACTTCAGAAAGTGGTAGAAAATAGACCTGGTTGGGAAGGACTGTTTCAAAGAGAAATAGACAGAAAACTCATTACCCTTCCACACACGATTGAGAAGAAGCCTACATGAGCAGTTCTGAATTCACAAATGAGGAGCTGTGCCAGGTATGAGGACCTAGCTTCCAAATGCCAAGGGTCTGTGTGCAACTCCGTTCTCAAGATGCAAACATAAGCAGTGCTTGGCTCCCAGGCTGCTCAATGGCTCCAGCTCTGACACATTTTCAAAAAACATGTCCATGTGTTAGGAAATTCACGATAATTTTCACATCACCCCAAAGCACGTATCACTGGGTAAGTCCATGTAACTTAGAGATAAAAATTTTAAGACAAAATTTGGAGGCTCCTTTCTGAAACCCTATTAAAGTAATAATAAAAAATGTTGAAAGAAAGAAGTACAAGTAAAGTTACAAGGACAACAGAGAGATTGAAACAGTGAAAAGCCAATTTGTAGATAATGGAAAGTCACTGGAGCAGGGCTTGACATGGGAGAGGGAAAGGTTTAAGACCAGAGTGTGGCAGATGCCACTGAGGTGCATCTTGATTTGCCCCAGGGAAGCTACAGAGGCTCTGGAGCTCGGGTATTGGGTACAATAGAAGCAGGGTTGGGAGCAGGACTAAAAGTGGCTGGTTGCAGTTAAACACCCCCTTCTAAATCTCCTGCACAATTGCGCAAAGTCAAGCAGCTACCCGCCCACCACACTGCCAAACTGGGAAGTTTATCCTGAAGAAATTACACTCAGGAAGAGCTGGCACCAGGTTAGGCAGGAGTGACCCACTGCACTGAAAACAGAAACTGAAAAGGTGATGTGAAAGCCTACATGTCAGCAATGAGACAGTCACCACCTCCCCACTCTCCTCCCAGGATTCTATTAGGCAGGCAGTTGGAAATTCTTTCTTGGAGAAGCCAAAGGATTCCAAGGAAAAATACAATACTGATACTTGAAGATCCTAGCTTCATCACCTAGCAGGAGCTCATCAATCAAGAAGGTCCACAGGCACAGAGCTTCCAACTGGCTCACGAGGACCTCACTCTTGAACAGCTATCTTCATAAAACAAACATCTCAGGAAAGCCTCTATCAGGTCAAAACAGAAAACAGTGACTCATAGGAAATGGAAAGTTCCAGAAACAGAAGACTTTTAAGTATATCAAAAATTCTCTAATAAATGAGAGAATATCAATGAAACAAGAACAGGCTGCTATAAAAAAGGAACTATCCCAGAAGAGGAAAGAAATTCTTGGAAATTATAAATGAAAGCCAAAGCAAAAATGTCAGTAGAGAATGGCGTAAAGGAAATCTTCCAGAAAACATGGAAAAATTGGAATGGAAAAGAGCAGAGAAAAATTAGGATGCTTGAGAACCACCTTAAACGATCCAAAGTCTGATTAATATGGTTCTAAAAAAAGGAAATAGACAAAAAAGAATGGAACCAAACTTTCAAAAAAATAAAGAGAATTTTCAAGAATTGAAAAGTACGTATTTCCACACCGTGAGTACTCACTAGATACAAAAATAAATAAAACTAGACCTACATCATGGTATCGCAGTGTGAAATTTAGGCTAGATGGCAGTGGTTTTTACAAAAAGCATCACTAGCAGCTTGAAGATAGTTAAGGGATTTTCAGCCTAAATGCTACACTCATCCATGCAGGTAGTTTCCTAGCACAGTAGTGAGGGAAAGCTTAGGTAATAAGAGAGTGTCTTCAGACAGGAGTCCTGCCACAAGTCTAGACCACACTGATGCAGGTGGACACGGGGTCCCAGGAGGAGAGGATAGAGGTGAAAGCTGGCCTGGTATGTCTGCACATAGCAGGGAGGCATTTACACTGCTGGTGGAACTTGACCCAAGTCTCCTCTCCCTCTGAGGCTCAAACAGAGACAAGCATCTTGAAAGCAACACAAAGGGAGATTTTTAGTATCTCCAGAAAACTAAAAAGCTGTACAGGAAATGAAAGATAATTATAGCCACAGCACACTCGGTGGCTCACTGAGGAACAGTATTTTTATAATAATTTAACAATATTTTCATAATAAACAGAAACTGAATACTGATGTCACATTTATATAGCGGGTTAAGTAGGCCTATATGCTGGGGTGTTTGTCTATACTGTGGAAAGTAGTGATGACTGGCATAAAAGAGCTAAATTCTTATCCTCCCCAGTGCAAATCAACTTTTTTAAGCCTTGAAAAGTTTTTAAAAATGTAAGTATATTATTGAAAACTACAGTAGCCAGTCCAGATGAAAACACTAAAGAGTTACTTCTGGGGAAATTAAGATGGAAGACAAAAGCAGGGGATGATTGGTGGTTATAAGCCTTATTGAAATATCTTATCTTTTTAAGCTTAAACTAATATAGTAATTTAGAGGAAAAGAAATAATATGTGAAAATTTCCCCAAACTGAAAGCCCCAAGTCTCCGAGTTGAAAACTCCAACTTCTAAATTTGTCAAATCGAGCAAAAACATACAAGAACAACAACAAATGGAAATCTAGTTAAATTTGAATTTCTGATTAACAGGAAGTAATCTTTCAGGGTAAGTATGTCCCAAACATCGCCAACATTACTCGTGGTTTATCTGAAGTCCAAATTTAAAGAGTGTCCTCCATTAGCCTGGCAATCCTATGCCTGGCACATCCACATCCAGGCACAGAGCTGTGAACGCAAACAGCAAAGGAGGAGAACACTGTCCTTCCAGAAGGGGAAAGGGTTACATACAAAGAGTCAGAAAAGCACTGGTTTCTCACAGCAAGACTGGGAGTTAGGAAAGAAAGAAGCAATGCTCTAAAATTCTAATGAACACTGATCACCAGCGTGGAATTCTATAGCCATTCAGTTATAAGTGAGGTTTGAGCTCAAAACTGTACTTCCTGTTTTCTCTTTCTTGGAGGCCCAGGAAAGGATCTACTGCCCCTCATAAAAAGAAATGTCAAGAGAGAAGGAAATATACAGTCCAATAGAACATATAGCCCACATGGAAGACTGAATTCCTGGGACACGGTTGTGCTCTGGCAAAGTGGGCAAGATGGCAGGAGAGGACAGACAGGCAGCTCTGAGGGAGATGGGAAAAGCAGGCCCTGGGGAGGCCAGGACGGCATTCGGTCTCATGGAAAACAGTGTCTAGAAGGATTTCCCAGTTCTGCTGAAGAGTTCAGAAAAATTACAAATAACAACACAGAGAATTAATCAGGTGAAGAAAATGAGGCAATTATTAACAAAACATTTATGAGCGATTAAAGGAACATTATCATAATATACTGCTTGGTGATGCAGAAACGTACACTTGATAATGATATAAACACTCAAAGCTGATTTCAAGGAACTGTACACAGAGACGAGAGCGATGTTTTATCACTCACAGTCCTTTGAGGAATCCACAGGGCCTGCACTGCCCAGTCCCCTGCCTTACCCCTCCAACCCGGCCCCTGAGGGCCCCCGATCATCCTGTGCCCACCTTGAAGGGCCCTGCCTTGGGGCGCTGACCTCGCTGTTCCCTTGGCTTGGAGTGTTCCTCCCCTATATGTGCCTCGGTCACTCCAGCCCTGCTCTGGGGCTTTGCTCAGATGCCATCCTGTCAGGAAGCCCCCAGCTCTTCCACCTCTTTATTTCACATCGCCTCTCTTCCCCGCTCTGCTGCCTCACCCTCACTGCTGCTCACTTAGTACTCCTCACCATCTGGTTACCGCGCGGCCTCTAAGAGGCGACTGAACACTTTATTTAAATAATTGCATCTGTCCCCACTGAGAGGAGGGCCCAGGAGCTCAGGGAATTCTGCTCACAGTGTATCAGGTATCCCCAACTCATTGAGAGGTCTCCCTGTGTACAACGGAATGCCACACAGTAGGTGCTTCACAAGTATTTGTCAAATAAAAAACAAATCAAGATGCAGCAACCAATACATTAGCAGGTAACTACCAGCAAACAAACTGTTAAAATAATTGAAAGTGAGGGCCAGGTATAAAACTCAGTGGCACAGCACCTGCCTGGCAAGCGCGAGGTCCAGAGTTCGATTCCCTGTACAAAAAAAAAAAAAAAAAACATTGAAAATGCGCCCTCCTGAGGACTTGGGTGAAGAAGAGGGTCTGTGGGTTTTCCTCAGAAACCTCACCCTGTTGTTCGGCTTTTCAAGCCATGGGCATGTGGCACTGTAATAAAAATTAAAGCAATTTGTAAGACATGCTCATTGTTTTTACTTCCCACTATACTCACACCCCAATCACCTCGCATTCCTATGCCAGAAGGCACACCAGGAATTATCTCTGGACTGTGATAGTAATGGTGACTTTTACTTTGATCTACACATCCTTATGCATGTATTACCTCAAAAATTAGGAAAAAAATAAAGCCCTTACAAATTTTAAAAATCTTTTAGAAAGGGAATTATATAAAAATATACTTTGGTAATTGTATAATCTAATAATCTGTTCTGTTTTGTTTTGTTTTGGGTACCAGGGGTCGAACTCAGGACCTTGTGCTTGCCAGGCAGGCACTTGTGCCACTGAGCTATATCCCCAGCCCAATATAATCTAATAATCTGAATTGAGGAGTTCATGTGTGGATCGAGGAATTCCTCACCTAAAGTCTTAGACAGGTTCCTCATTCTATTTTGGCATTGAGTCATCTAAACTATGATATCTTTTTTCATAGTAAAAAAGCCACAGAAGCACGCAGATGTAGTAGATACCTACTGTGTTTGTGTTCGAGGGAAGGGCATTACTTTTTTGGCTACCCAATATCTGTTTTGGCCCTTCTTTTCACAAATTTCACTCCTGAGAAATAATTCCTACATCTCACACTCAGTCCAAGTTCTTTGGGTAAAACTGACTCCAACCATGGCTGCAGGGTGTGTGTGGCCCAGATATGTCCCATCAGGGCCAGACAGACAGGTTCTGTCAGAGCATACCATTCTCTCAGCCTAATAATGTGCCCAGTATCAACACACATTGGAATTCTGACCAACCAATGGTTGTGGGTTTTATCAAGCAGGATGGACACATGGATGAACAGAGCAGACAGAGTCCATAAAATAACCCCATGAGCATGGACAACGAATTTGCAACCAAACTACACAAGCAATTCAGTGGAGGAAGGGTAAATTTCACAGCAAATGACACTGGAGCAACTGAACATCCGCTAGACAAAAAGTAAACTTTGGGCTCAGCCCCATATCTTACATAAAAATAAATTTAAGCCAAATGTAGCGGTACACATTTGTAATCCGAGGCAGAACGATCACAAATCTGAGCTCAGACTGGATGATCTAGGGACCTAGAGGGTCTATGTCTTAAAATTTTAAATTTTTAATAAGGGCTGGGGATGTAGCTCAGTAAGAGGGCCCTAGGTTCAGTCCTCAGTTCTCTTTTCAAAAAAGGAACACAGATTTCAATACAAAATTTAAAACCACAAAATTTTAAAGGAAATAGAGGAAAAAGCTAAAGGAACTATGGCTTGTGAAGCGTTCTTAGTCATTACACCAAGCACAATACATTAAAAACGGATTGATAAATCAGACTTCACTAAAATAAAAATTTATCTGTGATTCATCTTCTCAAGAGAATGAAAATAAAAGCCACTGACTATAAAGAAATATTTGTAATCCACACATTTGATAAAATATTCATATCTACAGTATCTGAAGAACTCAAACAACTCAATAGTTTAAAAAAGCAAACAAGTTAATTGGGAAATGGGCAAAAGGCATGAAAGAACATTTCACCGCAGAGGAAACACAGCAAATAAATGCAGGGAAAGCTGCACAGCTTCACTAGATACCAAGAAAATGCACACTGACGAGCATGGTGAGCTATCTCAACTAATATGTGTGGGCGTGTGTGTGTGTGTGTGTGTGTGTGTGTATTTACCATATATTTACATATTTTACTACATATATTTACTTATATATATTTACTATGTATATTTGCTGTACATATATTTGCTATACATAAAACACACAGGAATAACCAAAACCTGATGTGTTCTGTGCTCTGTTCACAGAAAGCAGCAGGTCAGTAGCAAACAAACGCAACAAGTGTCTTGCTTTCTGGAGATGACTGAGGACCCTGCCCATCAGAGCATTCTTCTGGGGCTCAGAGGTCACTGGGGCCCATTTCTGTGCCCCACACCCACCCTCCTTATGTGGCAGAGGGCAGGCAAAGCTCCCCATAGTTTCTGAACAGCCCTCCTTGTTACAAGTCCTCTCCCTGCAGGTGTCTTCAAGGCAGCAAAGCTGATGAATGGTTCCTCACCTCCCTCCAGGCCCCAGATGAGGGCTTTCTAGGCTCCTGGAAATGATCAGGGACATTAGATGGTGCAAGGAGATGGAATTTATAAAACTCAAAGTCCCTGAGGTCACTTAGATGGTGACAACACCCTGTTCCAGTACAGTTGATTTTTGGAGAGGCATCTACAGCCCTAACACACTGAGCAGTGGCTCCCCCTCCCTCCACCCAGGAGGCCCGAGGATGTTCAGCAGGACTGCAGCAGGGAGGGGACACGCTTAGTCAATGAAAGGGTGCGCCAATCCCCATAGGGGATTTAAGAACTGTTTCAAAACTGGCCAGAAATCAGGCTGCTTTTTCTTTTCATGTGAATCAACAACTATAAACCCTGTCTTGATAAAAATGTTCCCCTATCCAGGGACCACCCCTACCACCTCTCTGTCACCAGTCAGGATAGGTCCTGTTCCCTAGGACAGCCAGTCTCCCCTCCATCCCTGCTGCAGCCTACGGAATCATTCCAACATGTGTTTCCAGCACACCCTGCCTCTGAATTAAAACTCCCCTTCACTCCCACAGCCACCAGAACGAACACCACTTCTAGTAGCTTTGCAACTCCTGACCACTGGCGTCCATCTCTTCCTTCAGCCCTTGCACCTTTCCTTCCACTCTGCATCCTAAGCTCCTGTTCTTTGAATACATCATCTGTTATGGTTTCTGTCTGGGTGTCCCCCCAAGCCTCATGTAGTCATGGGACAGGCTTCTAGAGTTTATGATTGATCATGGTCCAATGCTGGGATTATGGGTGTGAGTGCTACACCTACCCTGGGGCAGGTAGTTGGCATACAGTGTAAGGAAAAGAAAGAGCCTTGCTCTCTGCTGATCCTCCTTTCGCTTATGTTGCTTTTGTTGTCTTCCACCACCATGAATGGTGACCCTGTGCCATGTGCAACTCTGCCATGGAGCCAGGTGGGTATGGACTGAAACCTCCACAAACTGTGAGCTAAATAAACCTTTCCTTCCTTAACTCTGGGTGTCAGGTATTTTGTCTCAGCAACAAGAGAAAGTAACCAAGACAGAATTTGGTACTAGAGAAGTGGGGTCATTGCTGTGACTATACTTAACCATGCTGTTCAAGAGCCTTTGGAAATGACTTGTGGGAAGTGTTTGAAAGCTTCAGAGATTTCACCTGAAAGAGAAGTGCTAGAACACCTTCAGCTGTTCTGTATGGAAGACTGTGGACAGAGCTCAGAAGCCCAGAAGGCTGGTAGAAATCCTGCTGGAAAAGACTGGGAATGGGAGGTTTCCACTGGGAAGAAAGACTGCATTGGTTGTTGGAGTCAAAATGATGTGTGTTTTGGCTTGGCAGAAAATTCATCTGCATTTTGCTCCTGTCCAGAGACTTTGCCTGAGACTGAGATTAAGGGTGGTAGACTAACTAATCTGGCAGAAGAAATTTCAAGGCAGTCAAAAGTTGAGGCCATGGCAAGGCTACTGTTGGGGGCTTTTAGCCAGATTTATGTTGAGAATCAAGAGCAAATCAGCAGGATGATTTAAAATGTTGTGAGTTTGGCCAGAAAGGAAGCTCCAATAAAGCTATGGATTGCAAAGATAGAGCTGAGATCTTGATTGCTGAGAAGGAACAGGACAATAGAAAAGATGGCCTGAGGGCATCACAAGAAGCAGTGAGTCTCCACCCTTTGCAGCCTCAAAACTGCAAAGATGAAAGACTTTGCTTTGAGGAGAAAGCCACAGACCACCATGTTCCAGAACGGCAGCGGCATAGAGAATTTGTTCCTTGGAACTGGATTTAGAGTGCCCAGCAATCCAGGCACTTGACCCCTATGGCCAAGAGAGAGGAAAACTTGGCTACTAATCCAGAAGACAGCAGACCTTGGCATCATCCACATGGGACTGGTTTTAGGCACATGCAGAATGCAAAAGTTCTGAGGTTAAGAAGGCTTCCACCTAGATTTCAGGAGCCCTGGGAGGCCAAGAAGTGTGCTCCTGAGAGGGCAGTGTGTGAAGCTGAGTGTGAAGTGAAAGGTGCAGTAGAGACCACAGAAGTTTGGAAAAACCAGGAACATGGATCTTCTAAGGAAAGAAGATCCATGAAGGATCCAAGAAGATCCGCAAGAAGGGAGCAAAGCTGGCCTAAGAGAAAAGCTGTGGGAGCTACAACCACCAGAAAGAGTCACACAAGCCCTTTGGTGATCACAATGTGCCACAGATTGCTTCAGATTGTTTGACGTGGAACTACAGGACTTAATGTTTGCCATTCTGGATGTTGGACTTGCTTTGGTCCCAATGCTTTGTATCCTTCTGTTTGTACCTTTTGGAATGGTAATGTTTATCTTGTGCCACTGAATGTTGGAAGTATTTAACTTTTCATTTGTACGGGGGCCAGGGGTGGAATGTTATAGTTTGTGTCTAGATGTCTCCCAAAGCCTGATGCTGTCATGGGAGGGTTTCTAGAGTTTTTTGTTTTTTTTTTTTTTTTTTTTGATCCATGGTCCAATGCTGGGGTTATAGGTGTGAGTGCTACACCTGCCCTAGGGTGGGTAGTTTGCGTACAATATAAGGGAGGGAAAGAGCCTTGCTCTCTGCCACGCCTCCCTTTTCACTCTTGCTACTTTTTCTGTTTTCCATTGCCATGAACAGTTACCCCATGCCATGTGCCACTCTGTCTTGGAGCCAGCCAAGTATGGACTGAAACTTCCACAAACTATGAGCTAAATAAACCTTTCCTTCCTTAATTTTGGGAACTGAGTATTTTATCTCAGCAACGAGAGAAAAGTAACCAAGACACTGTCCCACTCTCCAGCTCCAGGCCTTTGCTCAAACCACTCCTGTCGTTAATAACTTTGTCTCCAACCTTGAAATTTTGCAGTCATCTTACAAGGCCCCTCTGGCATGTCAACTTCTCTAGGAAACTTCCTGATGCCCTCCAGCCCCAGGAAGAATTCACTGCTCTTCCTCCCTCACTCAGGTACCTGCCCCCAGGTACCTGCGGCTGCCTGCTATAACTCACCACAGATTCCTCCTGCTTCTGTGTCCTGGTTTCCCCCATGTGGACTCCTAGGAAAGGTAAACTCACCATCTCAAAAATGGAGCCCAGAACATTTATTGGACTTATCTTACTATATAACTAAGTCACTATGTTTTGAACCATCCTCATAACCAGCTCACATTTCAGATCCCAGTCCCATCAAGCAACTCTCCTGCTGTTCATCAGTTCTTACTCCAGGTCAGTGTACACTGAACCATTGAGGGGTCTCACTCTTCTGTTCCTCCCAGAAAGCACCTCTAAAAGAGCTGGTTACAGATCTTTCTCCAAAGACAGAGGTTTCTGTTTACCTTTCATTCTCTTGATCCCAGCCCAAAAGGCTTCATCTAAATGTTATTACAAACAACAAAAGAGTAGAAGACAGCACGGAAGGTGTTTCCACTGCACCCTGCTGATTCCCACTCCAGCTGCAGTCTCCTGTCCTGCTTTTGTTTTTCTTTTAGTCTTATTTTTGTGTTTGTGTTTTGTTCTCTGAATCCCTATTGTGTTCAGGTTTGTATGAGTCAATGTTTCCAAGAATTTGGGTCCCTCTCAGCCCTGGGAGGTGACTCTAGTTGACTCTAAATTGATCATGGTGGTTGGGCACACTGGCATGTGCTTGCAGTCTCAACAACTTATGAGACTGAGGCAGGAGGATAACTTGAACCCCCAATTCAAGGTCACCCTTGGTAACATGATGAGTCTCTGATGATGATAATAATAATAATAAATTGTAGTAATCTTACCCTCTCTGCCAATCCTGGTTAGGGTACATCCTACTCATGGTTAAGGGAAGGCTGGTGGAGATGGCTGGGGAAGTTTCCCTCCTCACAAACACTCAGTGCTTCCTGCCTCCAGCTACTGCTGGGCCACAGCATCTGTGAGCACACAGGAAAAGCCAAGCAAGTCCCAAGAACACAGCCTCCCCCCACCTCCTGGACTCGATCATTACAAAAATGGTGCCAGCTCCCTAGCCTGACTATGGCACTATGACCTAGAAGGCCTTCCCCACAGAATACAGGCTCTACTCCCCCAGGACTGAGCCTGGGCTGACTGGAGATTTGTTTTAGCCACTAGTATGCAGTCAAAGTGACAGCACCAATTTCAAAGGCCTTGGCACTGGGACCCCTGCATGCAACCTAAGAAAAACCCCTGGCTAACTGGCCAGAGATGAGTAAATGCCCAATGAAGATTCCGGAGCTCCCCAGCCAACGGCCAGCCCACACCAGGAGCAGTGTCACCTGGGTAACCCAGAGCTGACCACAGATGCACACAGAAGCACTTGCCAAAGCAGGAGAGCTGCTTTGCTGAGCCTAGCCTGCACTGCTGACCTGCTGAACCAGGACCTAAATAATGATGATATTTTGAAGTGGTTGGTAACTCAGCAATAGCTGAGTGATGAACAGCCAGTCGTGGAGCTGTCCTCCATAGTGGCAGGAGGATACATTACAACACAGCATTTTACAAATATTTATTTTACAAATATTTTTTCATTCGTTCATCTTTCAGTGCCACTATGGGGTGCAGTCAACAGCTCCCTAGTGCTTCTGGGGAATAAGAGGAGAAGAGAGGACCCCCAAAATACTTCCAAACATGAGGGCATTAATTCTAAAAACACAGCTGCTTCAGAATAGGGCATTGGAAGGATCGAACTATTGTTGACTTGAGTAGGAAAACTTGTTTTCATTTATTGAGCAATGATTATGTGCTCAACACCCCTAATTCTCATTAGAACAATCCACAAGTTTCTGTAAGATGAGGGTAAAGATTCTTTTTAAATATTTTTCAGTTGTGGGATATGTAACCAAAGGCCTCGCCACACTAGGCAAGTGCTCTGCCACTGACCCACACGCCTTAGTTCTATGATCCCCATTTTACAGTTGAGCAACACACCTAAGAGTGTGAGAAATGGCCCCAAGGTCCCAAAAACAGTGAAAGGGAGAGCCAGGGTTCAAGCCCAGCTCAGTCAGATGCTAGGACATATACTCCATATGATACCTAACTACTGTCATTTCTTCAAAGTTGGAGACTGCTGATAGAGGGGCCACCTCTTAGCCAAGAGTGTACATGAATTAACACCTTGTACCCTGTCTTTGTTACTTTTCTTGTTCTGAGACAAAATACCTAACACTCAGAGTTAAAGGAGAAAAGGTTTATTTAGCTCACAGTTTGTAGAGGATTCAGTCCATAGCCTGCTGGCTCCACGGCAGGGTGAGTGGCAAACAAGCACTGCAGAGGAGAAACTGTTCATGGTGGGTAGAAGACAGCAACGCAACAAGGGGCGACCACAGCTCTTTCTGTCCATTTTATCTTATCTAAACTACTTAAGGCAGGGAGCACTCACACCCTTAATCCTAGTGTCTTTAAACCTTTGCATTATGAATCAATTCCAGTGTCACACACTCTAGATCCAATCACCTCTGTAAAATACCCAGCTATGACTGCATGAGGCTTTCGGGAGATATCTAGACACACACCAGAACAGACTCCCACAGTCAACTCTGTTATAAAGTAGGCATTAGTGGCCATATGGCCTTGAGGTAATTTGTAATCTCTCAGGCCTGCAATTCTATTTTTCACTTATAAAATGGAAAGTAAAGCCAGAGGATGGATCAGACCCTTTCCAGCTCCCACAGCTGAGAGGTTTTCTACCTATCACTTCCATGCAGAAACCAGCCCAAACTAAATTACAACATTTGTCCCAACTAATGTTTCTAGGAAAGAGGCTTGGATTAGCTCACATCCAGCCTTACTCCAGCTCACTGTGGGGGTGAGTCAGGCAGCACCAACCTAGCTGTCGAGGCTGAGCCTTGGGGGTGAAGGCACAGCTAAGGGGGTTACTGCAAAGGCCTCTGAGATCCTCTAATAGACATCTAACAATGTCCAACCAGAAAGGGGAAGATGTACCAAGCCAACTGTTCTAGGCCACATACACATCCAGAGATCTTGTCACCTCTTCCTTTGCTTGGGAGAGGTGAGCTGGCCCGTCCCCTCTTCCTCTCCCTTCCCTTCAAATATCATTCAGCAGAAGTTGCCATGGCACAGGATTTATATAAGAGCAGAGGGGCAAAGTGGAAGGCTGCTCTTGCTAGCAGAGAAGGAGCCTTTCGTGAAAGTCAATGCTGAGGAAGCGAAGTCCCTGAAGACACAACAGAGCCTCTCTGCCAGCCCGCAGTGCGAGCCCTGGAAGCGGAGCAGAATGACATTGCTGCAGGAACTGCTGGTGGAGCTCGGTGACACACCCTGCAGGGAGGGAACACGGTGGGGAGGGTCAGAGTCAGCCTGAGGTGCTGCGACCCAAGTGTACCTCTGCTGCCTGCAGCACCTCCAAAGCAAAGCCCTGCCTCCTCCGCCCTCCTCCCCAGCCCTCTCAGCACGGAGGATGCAGGCTGCTGACACAGAAAGCCTGCAGTCTCTGGGAGCCGCTCCAGGATGCAGGCTGTTCAGAGGAAAAGGTCTGGACAAGGAGAGGAAGCGGAAAGGAAGGCAAGAGCTCTTGGTTGGAGTTGGGGGCAATGTGCACCACTACTGGTTGCTGGGTAGCGGACAGTGGAGGAATGCTGTCCCCTGGCTGTGCTTTCTCTCCTTGGCCTGCCTTGCTGAGCTCCATCCACCAGGTGTGTGGAGTGGCCCCTCAGGTACCTCCAGCCTCCACAGTGGCCTCCAGGGAAGGACTCAGGTGGGCTTCCAGGTTATTGGGAGTTGGGCAGGAGCGGGAATGGGAGCAAGGTGCATGGGAAGAACTGGGGGTAAGGGATATGTTGGGGGAGTGTGCCTTCTGTATCCTCAGAGCACTGTGGGCTATGTGGGCTGTCCAGGCTCTCGGGATTTTGCACCTCTGGGGGCATGTCTAACTGTGACAGGGACATGGTGGAGGAGGTGCTGGGCACACAGCATAGGGGCTCTGCAGGGGAGCTGGGCATAGAGCAGGAGGTACAAGGGGAGGGAAGACAGCCCCTGGGTATCAGCACACAGGGAGCTGAGGAAGGGGTTTTCTTTACCCTGGAAGATGTTCAGGGGAAGAAGGCTCCTCTTTCCCAAAGGACCCAGCAGGACTGGCCCTGAGGTGGGCAGGAGACAGCTGCTGTTGACTGAGGGAAATGCTATGTGACCTTGGGCAACTCGGCCAAGCTCTCTGAGCCAGGGGCAATCCTAATACTACCTGTTCTTCTACCTTTGTGGATGGTTCAGGTGAAAGAGAGTTATTAAACAAGTACTGTAAGTGTGAAGGTGTAATATTGTTGCTGCTAGAATTTCTCAGGCTGCTGGTCCCCAGTTCTGGTTCTAAATAAGAATTCTTGAGAAGTTTTTAAAATGCTGCACATGGACCTCACCCAGGATGCATTATGCAAATTGGGACACAGAGATGGCAGAGGGGCAGGAAGTGGCACTTTAAAAAAAGGTGCTCAGGTGACTCAGGTGATTCTGGTGCCCTGTGAAGGATGAGACCCACTCCCCCAGACACCCCAAAAGTAATCACATGGAATAGCATATACTTAAAAAGCAGCCTCCAGCTTCCCCGAGATCTCTGGCATCAGAACTTCAGGAGGCTTTGTGGCCTTTACATACCTGACCTCCACCTCCATGAGTTCTGCATCCAGAGATTCAACCAACCTCGGACCAAAAATGCTTGAGCAAAGGCTGCCTGTACTGAACACGCACAGATGCTTTCTGTCGTTACTCATCATTTCTCGTCACTAGAGCATGGCGACTGTTCACGCTGTGTGAGGTACGGTAAGTCATCTAGAGACGACCTGAGGATGCGGGAGGACTGAGTCAGTCCTACTCAAGCACTGCGCCTCTTACACTAGGGAACTGAGCAGCCACAGATGTTGGTCTCTGTGGGGGTCCTGGACCCACTGCCCCTCACATTCTAAGGGATAAGGGTTGGCGAGCAGTAAAAGCAGCATGGCCATGTCATTCCAGTGAAGGCTCTGCAGTCAGTCACCTGCCTCCTGCTGGGCGTGCGATCCCACCAGCAGAGTTGCTGGGCGGCACAGGCAAATGAGCTCAGGGAGGGATGCGGCCCCCTCACACAGCTTGCACAGACATGTGCTTTGGGGACAGGGGTGTGCCAGACGGCCAAATCCAGGCATATCTTACTCCAGCAGGTGACGGTCCAATTACAGCATGACAAATTTCCCAGCCAAAAAGCCTCGGTCTTTAAGATGTAGAGAAAAGCCGGATGAGTGACGTATAAGTAACAGCAATGATGGCCACCGCTTCAGCATTTTGCCAATAGATTATTCAGCCTCCCTTACCTCATACTCTGCTGACTGTTCTGTGCAGAAGACAACACACAAATACACACACACACACACACACACACACACACACGCACACCTGCCTCATCAAACTCAGGAATGGGAGAATGAAGAGGAATGAAGGAGCCTCTGATCTCCCCCAGGCGAAGGTGTTACCAGGGATCACAAACATTAGATCCGAAAGGTGCCCTGGGGTTGTCCCATTCCACTCTGCTCCCACCCCTGTGTCTCCCAGGGAGCTATTAGCAGAGAAGTCAAGAGAAGGACTCCAGACCAGGGTTGCCTGGGTTGAAAGCCCATCACCTGCCTCCAGCAAGCACCATCTGTGAGCTGGGACGACAGCAGGCAGTGGGGAGGGTTACATGGGTGGGCGCACAGGGCCTGGTACATAGTGTGTTGCTTGCTGTTCTTAGCATTGGTTTATTACAGGTGAAGAAGCTGAGGGCTAGGAAATGACTCACTTTTGTTCGCACTTCTTGACTCTTGTAGAAATACAGCCTAAGGAAAGAGTCATAAATGCAAACAAATGTTTATACTAAAAGTGCTCTCTGGCAGCATCATTTATAAGCACAAAAACCATGAAGCAACCTAAATATCCAACAATAAAGGACACAGTATCAAAATAATGGTGCATTTCTATCAGAACTATATAACTAACCACTGTGGAGAAAAGTAAAGCTATAATATGAATTTTTTTTTCAATACTGAGGACTGAACCCAGGGTCTTTGCACTGAGCTACATTTATTTATTTATTTATTCATTTATTTATTTATTATTTTAAATTTTGAGACAGGGTCTCACTAAGTTTCCTACTACCCGAAGATGGGCTAGAACTTGAGATCTTCCTGTTTCAGCTTCCCAGAGTGCTGGGATTACAGGCATACTCCTCCACATCCAGCTAATATGAAGCTTTTAAAATGAAACACTGCATGATTTCTTTAGGGTTTCATGAGAAAGCAAAGCTAACTTGGAAAAAATACAACAAAATGCCTAGAAATTAGTATCTCTGGTATGGAGTTATGGGGATTTTTCTTTTCTTCCTTATATTTTTTTGAATTGTATTCTTTTCCATAATGAGTAGTGATATTAAAGTCAAAAACTGAAGTCTTTCTTTCCAGCAACTTGTTCAAGGTCCAACAGTGTCTTGGAAGCCCACCCAGGCTTCCAGCCCCCAACTGGGGCTCTCACCTTAATCAGGCTGACGAGCAGTAGGAAGGGAAGTAAAGCACAGCAAGGAAGTGAGTCAATGCCAGAGCTCCTGGAGCTGTGCCGGGCTGGGCCAGCCCAGAAGTTGCCTAGGGCAGAGCTGCAAGGGCAAAACTAGGTGCTGTGTGAAGACCTTTAGCACTGCAGGGCAGAATGTGGAAGCCCGACACACACCCCACATCTGCCCTGAGGCTGCTCATAGCCAGCTTCTACTTTGTCCAGGGACTCAGAACTGCATCAACCTTGCCTCTGTTTGTCCTTCCACAGGCTCCCTCCTAAGGAGCCCAGAGGTGCAGGGAACGCAAGTCAGCACCCCCTGATCCGCACTGCTGCTTCTCCTTAATATAGAAGTGCCTTCCTGCTCCCAGCGTTTTTCCAATAGCAATGCCAAGGTGCTCGACACAGCCAAAAGCAAGGAATGTTTACTTTCCAACATCAAAATAAAAAAGAATTTAGATGCACTTAATGAGTAAGATAGGCCTTACCTATGAAATAAGCAGTAAATAAGGGAGGGTAGAGAGAGGGAAAAGGAAAGGAACATATGTATCATACTTGATACTCCATAAAATTATTACATCTCTCTTAAAACTTTCTTATAACCTGTTCAGTGTATTTTTAGATATTAAGTTCTGATCTTTGCAAAGTAAGAGGCTGGAGTATATGAGCTCTGGAAAGCAATCAGCCTACATAAGGTTGAAATTTCAGCAAATCCAGCTCTTTTCTTCATCACTCCTGTGGTAACAACCTAGCACTAACCAATAGCCAAGCTATCAAGGGAGCCAACTGCACATGTGATAAATGTGCTTGAGCACCCATAGAATCTCCAAGCAGAAACTCAGTGTCTGAATCCAACCATCTCACTTTGCAGGTGAAGACCCTGGGCCAGAGAATAATACCGATCCCCAGTATTAACTGAGTGCAGGCAGGTGACTTGCTCAGGGTCTCTTGGAAAGCTAGGGACAGACCCCGAATGAGATGCAATTCCCATCGGCCACACATTCTACTTGTTCTAACTTTCAGTGACTTTAAAGTTGAGATAGACAGGATCAGAAATTCTTTCTCATGGCTTAGGGTGTCTAATAGATGAACAGATACAAGCAGTCAATCAGCTAAAGCAATCATATCCTTGCTCCTTTCACCTCTGAGCATGGAAGACAAACCAGAGATGAAAGGGTCAGGTCCCAGCCCAGCTGGAGGAGGAGCAGACAGTGAACATTAGGCTGAGTAGAGGAGAGTCAAAAGTAAGTTGCAGCAGCAGCACAAAGAAAACCAAGCAGAAAAGAGCTGCTCAGCACCTGAGGCATTTGAGGGACAGAAAGAACAAGTGTCCCACATGACAACAATTTAGGAAAAATGGGCAAGAATATTAGAAAACCCCATTACAGCTCACTGCTGGTGTTTCTTTGTGTCTTGCATAGATTTTGAGTAAGACTTTGTAAATATGACGATTCGTAAAATTCATGTTTGCATGTTTTCATTAAAAAGGTTTAGTTAGAAAAGTGCTTGTGAAAAAAATGCTATAATCTTCAACTCAGTTAACAATAGGCATAGAAAAATGGACGTTACATCATCATACAAGTAATGCAGGCAACTTCACCTCTGGAAAAGTACCCAAAATACAGACACTGTTAGAAAAGTATGACAGAAGCTCCAAATATAACAAGACCACCTCTTATGGTTACTTTCTCAAAGATATCTATTTAAGAAACCTTTACAGGGTAGTAGAGGAGAGGAGATCTTCTTTGAAATTATCAAGAGCTGACTCAAGAATTTCTGGGCTGTGTATCTCAGTGGTAGCACATGTGCTCAGTAAGTGAGAGGCCCTGAGTTCCACCCCCAGCATCACACACACACACACACACACACACACACACACACACACAAATTTCTACGTAGAGAGCGTTAAGAGGGTTGAGAAGCAGCCACGAAACAATCCACTTAAAAAACTTTAGGCTGAGGCCCCATGCAATCACACCCAGTGGAAGGAGAGTTTCTCAGCATGTATTCCTTGGATTACACATTTTGTAGGATGTGAACAAAAGTTACTAAAAAAGAGAAGATGATGAGTCTGTGGTAAAAAAAAAAAATAATTTGAAAAAGCACTGGGTTAGAGAAGTGAGACAGATGTATTTGCTGCAAGACTTTGCAGAGCCTTTCATTCTATGTTCTATATGCAGCGCTTGGCTCCAAGAGGCAACAGCTGAACCCCAGTGCTGGAGGATTCTTTTCCCCTGGGTCTGTCATACAGCACCCATGATCTGTGGACCACACCTGCACAACTCTGGGGGGGTGGTGATTCTCGGTAACATGGTCACTGGAACGTTCATTTCAGTAGAAGAGAAAATTCTGGAGCAAGGAAGCTTAAAGTACAGCAGATATGAGGAAACACCCTGACAACAAAGATCACTGAACTCAAACACAGGAAGTGTGAAGGAACTGGAGTTGGGGATGTTTTCAGAATAGGCCTGGCGTAATTCAGAATAGTTCTGGTGCAGACAGGAGTAATGGCTTCCACGACTTTCCAAAGCTACCTCCTACTCAATTATTCTTGTCACTTCGTTCTTTTCTCTATTTATGTATCATTAAGTAACTTCAACTGATCTACTTTCATTTTAAATACACTCCTGAAATGTTGTCTGTAAAGCAAATGCATGATTTGTAAATTGAGTCATATTTTCCAATGACACAATTCCAAAGAAGCAGGTTGACCTCAGGTCCATCAGAAAGGCACACTGAGGAGACTGCCTGGCACTACAGACACATCCTACCTTCATCTCGTGCCTCGCTGTACAGCCCTGCCTTCCCTGCAAAGCTAGCCAGCCCAGAAGCTGGGAGGCAGTAGGGAGACCTGCACAGTCTGTTCATACTGTCTGTGAAACCTCTCAGGTAAGTCCCAGGCGTGCTGGGAGTGTGTCACTGATCCCAAGGATTCCGAGTAGTTTTGTCATCTCACTGCTTACGTTCTATCTTCAGGAACTTCTGTGAATGCCTGGGTGCTCTCTTCTGCATGAAGGCAGTTTTCTCTAAAAGGCTCTTAGGTCTCTCCACTTGAGTCATACCCCTCTGATGACCAAGTAGATGATGATTAAGTAGCTGAATCATGGTCACTGTGAGATCAGAAAGTCTAAATCTACAAAGTGAGAGAAACTGTGACATATATGTGTGTGTGTGTGTGTGTGTGTGTGTGTGTGTGTGTGTGTGTGTGTGTGTTTCAAAAGATTTTGACTTACAGGAGCTTTTCAACTCTTTCTGAAGTTTGAACAATACCAAAAGGCTTTTCAATGCCTCACTGCTGCACTGAAGCAGGCAAAGAAGAAAAGAGAAATAATAACCAATTCTTACTGAATGATTACTATACGCTGGGCCCCAGAATTACCTCTGTTAAGTCTACTGCCCACCATCATGGACATTTATTAACATAGCCTGGTTCTACAGAAGAGAAAACCAAGACTCAGAGAGGCCCTGACTCTCCCAAAGGTCACACAGTCTACACCAGGGATGGCACCCTGGACAATGGCTCCCTTGAGGCAGGCAGACCTCAGCCTTTCCTGCACTGCTCGAAGACAAAGCAGGGCTCAGAACTGTCCTCACAGTTCCTGTGCCTCACGCCCTGACACAGCGGCAGGTGTGGAAAATGTATCGCAGAGTACCTGCAAACGTATCCCCTACAGAGTCTGCATGGCAAAAGAGCTTACAACAGCTTAAAAGTCCTACTTCTAAACATGCATTTTGAAAAATATCCCCTAATGAAAAAAAATGGTTTCCCCAGTAGGAGAAAAAAAGGTTCTTCCTCCAATCTGCTCAGCAATCCTCATCATTTCTAAAGCTGCAGCATTCCTTCTGTCTCCACGGAGAAAGGAACTGATTATAGGAAATATGTGAAAAGTAGTTTAAATTCATTTTCCCACTGACTATATGCTCTCTCTTAAGTTTAGCTACATGAAGTAATTTTTAATCATTCTATGAGTCTGTTTCTATTAAAAAGCATCTCTGATAGAAAAATGATTCTCTTACACCCAACAATAAAAACTTCTATGAAATGCACGTACTAGAAAAACTGATGCAGAGACAGGTATTAAGACAGAAGGCCCAGATGGATTTCCGTTAATCCCAGCCTGATACAACTTTTTGTGCCCTACCAAAAAGGGCAGAAATTCTTTTTTTTTTTTTTTTTTGGTATTTTTGAGGCAGGGTCTCACTGAGCAGTTCAGGCTGACCTTGAGCTCACTTTGTAGCCCAGGCTGGTCTCGAACTTGCAACGATTCTCCTGCCTGGTCTCCCGAGTGCTGGGATTACAGGCAGATATTCTTGAAGGAGAGGAATTCTTTTAGATTCTAGCTTTCCAAAGTAAAAGATACGCCCAGGGAGAGAGGACCTGTGTGAAATCTATGCCTCTATTAGAATCCTAAGCATTATGAATGGATTTCAGCCCCAGTTACTGTGGCAGCTCCTCTCTTAAATTCCACCCTGAAATATTTTAATGGCATTATAAGCAGAGTGAAGAAATCAGAAAAAGCTTTCTTATTTCCTTCCTGAGGCAGTAATGCTGGACACACTGCCAACTTGGTGGCCGTTTAACTTCTGGCCAGTATACTGCAAAGACAGGACACTGCACCTGAGACAACAGAGGAGGAGAGGGAGGAAAGAATCTGGCGATAACCGTGCTGTCACCCAGACGAGGGGCTGATGCGGAGCCTGTGGCTGGTGCCTCTTGTTATCCAGAAACGCCACCAGATTCCACCTAGGAGTCCCTGCTCTCAGCCCCACTCAGCCCTGGCCAGCAGGAACAGAGGGTGTCTCAGAAACTGACGTCAGGAAAGTAGGAAGCCGGCCTAATGTGGGAAACATCCAAACACTGAATTTGCCTGTGTTATCATTTTCACTTTAAACAGCCTGCACAGGCCATGTAGTAAAGACCGTCCTCAGCTCTACACCACTGTGAGGGGACAGGAAGTAGAAGGTGGAGCTAGGGGAGGTCCTCTGGTCACTGGAGCTATGTCCTGAAGGGGACAGAGGCAGCCAGGCCCTTTCTCTTCCCCCACCTCTTCTCTCTGCTCTGTCTCTAGTTTCCTTCTCTGTTCCCTCTCTGCCTCTCCTCTCCCTCTGTTTCTTCTCCCTCTCTCTGATCTTCTCTTTCTCTGCCCCTTCTCTCTGTCTCTCTCCTGTCTCTGTGTCTCTGTCTCTCTCTCTCTGTCATCCTGCCATAACATGTTCCCTCCCCCCGACCACCAGAGACCTCAAAATAATGTGTCCACTCAGCCGTGGACTAGAATTTCCAAAACAATGAGCTAAAATAAACCTCTTCTCTCTAAAGTTGATTTGTCTCAGGCATTTGCTAGAGTGACAGAAAGGTGACTGATTCGTCGGTATAGCCACTGTAGCTGGAAATCCTAACTGCACCTCAGAGCTGCCCGCCTGCTCAGCTGGCCAGGACACGGCATGCTCCAGTCACCACGCAGCTTCTCCTCTCCAGGCAGCCTCCAGCCTCTCTCCTCAGGTGTGGCAGCTGGCTCTTGCTAGCTCTCAGCCTCCACTTCCCCTCCAACTGTGCTGTGTGTAGCTGCTGTGCCCCCATCCCACCTAACTCTCCAGACTGAACCAGTAAGCAGGGCCCCACAGGAAGGCTCTGCAGAGGGGCTACAGGTCACCAGCCCTTAGGCCCTTCATTTTCCAACCCTTGGAAAAATAGGCATATAGAAATGTTTCCCATCTACTGGAAAAACGAGGTTGTGGGCAATGTACGACGCCTGTGGCCCCAGACCCAGCCTCAAGGAGGCTCAAGAACAGGCTCATACCCAGGCCTCCGTCACACTGAGTAAGAGGCTCTTGAACCTTCCAGCAGTGACTTTTTGTTAGATTTAGTAGCAGAGAAGGAAACCGCCATGGATTGGGCATCAGAGTATCAGGGGTTACTGGAAGCAGAAGGAGACTTGCCCCCTTCTGAGGGGCAGCAAGGGTTCCACTCCTGCCAGCCAGAGTTGGAGCAACCACTTTGGACTTTTGTTTTTTAAAATAAATCAGAAATCCAGTCCTTCCAGTATTTCTTAATGTTGCATAATTTTTGCCCAGCTGACAATTTAGGACATGTCATAAAGGGCAATCTGTGTAGTTTTAGAGTAGGGACTCTGATCTGCTCTTGTGAATTTGCGTGTGTGTGTGTGCATGTGTGTGTGTGTGTGTGTGTGTGTGTGTGTGTGTGTTACTAGGAACTGAACCCAGGGCCTTTTTACTGAACTGCATCCCCAGCCGTTGTTTTTTTTTCTTTTTATTTTGATAAGGTCTCATTAAGATGCTGAGTTGCCCAGATTGAGTTCAATCTGGACTATCCTCCTGCCTCAGCCTCCCAGAATGCTGGGATTCCAGGCCTGCACCACCACTGGCACTCTTGGGAATTTCTATACTCATGTAAAGCTGTGCCGTGAAGGCAAGTGCGCTGCGCTCCTTCAGGTCACACATGTGTGCTCTGCATTGAGGCACGGAGAGCTGTCTTCTGCAGGGAACAGACCTTTCTTCTCTTTCCAGCCATGCTGTGCCTGTCTGATTTATAGCTCTGCTACTGTGGCTGTTGGAAATGCTGTTCATCCTGCCCCTGGTCCTGTGATTTATAAAAATGACGTGTAACCCAGCAGGAACGTCTCTTTCTCCACCAAGGTAACAAAGTGCAGAGAGTCTAGCGCTCGTTTCTGATTCCCAGGGCATCAGACGTTGGCACAGCTGGGTAACAGCCTAACTTTCTGCATTCCTTCCTTCTTCTATCAAGGACAGAAACCCCATATAACCTTTTGCTTTCCTGATTTCCAATCTGTGGCATTTTCCTTCAGCCTGGTTATTAAATTTAACACAAAGTGAAGCTTTGAAAGGCTAAAGAACCTCTTAGTCACTGAGACTGGAAGCCCCGGCATGGCTTCTTTGCCCAGTATGGAAAGACCTTAGGTCTGCACTAGACTACCAATCCTTTAAAAACCTAGAAACTGGTGAGTTGGATTCTTCTAGCTGGCTCTACACTCTGGAAAGTTAGGGGAGAGACAGGTGAAATTCAAAATTAATTAGGTCTGTTTCTTATAGGCAGCTCTGCTAAGGTGTTTGGTTGGGTAGGAAATGAATGAAGACATTCATTTTTAAAAAGCTGATGTAATCCTTAGGCTGCCTCTACCATGAAAGAGTATGCTGGGGTTGGAGTCAGAAAATGTGGGTCCAAGATCCAGCTCTGCCTCAGTACCTGTGTGATCCTGGGCTCCTCATTTTGCTTCTCTGCCTCAGTCTCCTCCCTCCACCTGTGCTCAGTATTACTGGTGTCACCAAGGGCTCCTCTGCTCTTTAGAGCTGGGCTTTGCTCAGAGATCATACCCTGCTAATCCTTTAACTGGCACCTCGACTGACCCTTGCTACAACCAGCAGAAGCAAGTGGTGATACCAACCTTGTTTTACAGATGACAAAACTGAAGCTTGGTGAGGTTAAATGAGGTACAGATCCAAATTCAATTCCAAAGATGAGCAAGCCAGGAATGGTTCAAGGGGCAGGGATGTCACACTGCCCTGCCTTGGGCTAGGTCCTGCATAGGAAGCCACAGGGGCCACAGGAGGCAGCTGCAGCCAGGCAGTCATGCTGGGCCAGCGCAGGAACCCCATGGGGCACTGCAGGAGCTGATGTTTAGTTAGGGAGGAGGTGGATGGAGATTCACAGGTGCAGGGGAAGGCTGCCTCTTCCAGCTCTGCGGTTTCCACCCCCTCCACCTTAAATGAGAAAGGGAAACAGGAAGAGACCCAGAGATGTGAAAGAGGCACCCTCATCTCCAAAGTTCAGGGAAGATGGTAGAACAGGAAGATGACTGGGAACAGCATCAGTGGTAAGGATGAGAACCAGAGGGAAGGGAAGGTACTCACAGGAATGAAGGCTATACAGATGCCCCACATGTACAAGATGTATAGATAGAGATAGGCAGAGATAGAGACAAAGATAGAGATGATAGAGATAAAGATAGATAGACATAGAAATAGATACAGATAGACACAGATATCACCATGCACTTTTAGAGGCCTATTCGAGGAAAGGCATGGAGTACCTGTAGCTTTTTCATCAGACACAAACTGGCACGTAAATTAAAAAGCCTGCTATACATTTAGGTGCCACAACTCCACTCTTTCTTGTTCAGCCCCAATCACACCCTCACTTCATTTCACCCTGTGCCAGCAGTGTGGGCCACACACAGCCGTGTGCCCTTGAACCTGTCACAAACCTTCTGAGCCTCAGCAGCTCCTGTCCACTAAGGAGGAAAACAACCCTTATATAGTGCTTACTACTGTATGCACTGTACATATATGAACTTGTTTAACCTTCCAAACCACTCTAGGAGATTATTGTTATTATTTGACAGAGGGGGAAACTGAGGCATCTGCAGCAGTTTCATAACTTGCAACATCACAGCAAAAGCTGTCTTGAGCTCCCTTTTGAACTCCACAATCTGCTTTGCTACTTTGCTGCAGACTGGGGCTCTGGAGAGCAGAGAGCAGGTTGCAGGGGCCTGTGCGTGAGTGGTGGCTTGTGTGTCCTTGATGGTACTCTGCTCACCTGGGGTGAGGGGAGTCCCCAGCCTGAGGTCTGAGGATGCTGGCCAGATGCCAGCCTTCCTGGAGGTGAGGGAAGAATGCCATGCCCTCCCCCACTGTCCACAGGACCATTGCTGAGCTCTTTTTTTTTTTTTTTTTTTTTTTGGTACCAGGAATTGAACTCAGGACCCTGAGCTTGCTAGGCAGGTGGTTATGCCTCTGAGCTATATCTCCGGCCCCACTGCTGAACTCTTTCTCTGCTGCCAAGAGCGGGTTTGTCTGTCTCCTGGAGACAGCGGTTGTCAGGCCCTGGGAGAACAGCGAGCATGTCAAAAATAGCAGCAGCAGCCAGCAGACTATGTGCCTGCAATTTCCTTTTGAAATGTCGGTTCTGCTCTCACCCAAGAGTCAGGGTCTGTCTGTCTGTTTGTCTTTCTGTGCTCCCTGCAGTCTACATCAGAGGTTGCTGAAAGGTGCAGAATGTCTTTTAGAGCAGGTAAGGCCTGCCTGTCAGGGCCCCTGACTCTAAGGCATCCTCCCTATAGAAACAACAGTGAGGTCAGAGTTGTGTTTTAAAAAAATGTCAGAAACTCCAGCAGAGCTGGGGCCTGAGCACATCAAGCAATAGCCAAGGTTGGGCCAGTGCTAATGATTTACAGTGGTGCAGCCTCTCTTTCTCTTTTGTTCTGGGAATGAGAGAGCCCCATCCTATTGGGGTAATCGTTCAGGAGTGGTCACTGCCAGGACTCTATGCCCCCTTTCAAGTGCCAAGTAAAGCAAGAGTGCAAGGACCAAAAAGGGACAAAGAAGCAGGGTGAGCCACTTTCTCAAGTTAGAGCAACGGGAGGTGACACACATGGCACTCTCCAGCCCCCGGGGACCTTGAGCCCAGAGCAGGAAACCCCACCACACGCCCATCTGTCCTTATCTCTGGGGACCTGTCTAGAAGATATGTCGTCTCCTCCAAACTCCTGTGCTCCAGACCTTATTCTGCCAAGAGATATCTGCACAGCCTGGTCTAAGGCAGCTGCAGAGAAGAAATCCTACAGCTGAATTAATAGCTTTCTTTTCCTCCCCTAAGTGACTGTGACATCCTACAATGAGACCACACTTTTCTTCCCATGGCAATAACACAGTCAAAACCAATCACAGCCAAATGGCACTTCCAGCCAGATTGCCCTGGAGGGTGATATTCTCTGGGAATCTATCTTGGCATTTACACAGAGATGCAGGGCAACAGACATGCCACCCAAAGCAAGGGCTCACCCAGTGAGGAGGATCAGAAGCTTCTACCTGAGCAGCACACCAAGGAAGAGGAGGAGGGGTGCCGTGAGCACAGGCGAATAAGAGCAGGAACAAGGTTGATGGATACTGAGGAAAAGGCAGGACAAAGGCAGGCTGCCACCTCCCTCTTCTCTGGTTTGTCCAAAGCACTCAAGACTGCTAGATTCTCAGGGCAGTGAAGGGTTAACACCACAAGGAGGAATGTTGAGTGAGGGCTAGGAAAAATAAAATCTCAGCTTCTATGCCATTTCTTAAGGAATCTGGAGCTTACAGGTGCAGGGATTAGGTGGGGGCTTGAGTGTTCTAGTGGTGGTATTTATCTATTAATTTGGCCAACAAGGTGTAAATTCCTCAAGCAAGGTCCTGCTGTACTTATGTATAGTGAGTACTGTCCAACATACTGATCATTAGTTCAACACATGCTGATTATGTTCTTCATTTACCAGAAAAATTTCTTAGCACATCTTTAGAGAAATGAAAAGCACGTAAATCCCACCAGAGTTTGACTGTCAAAATTAAAACACACACACACACAAAATCTGTTCTTGGTATTACAGAAAAAAACAGCAAGAACCAATGGCAGACAGCCCTGAAATGTCTTCCTGTGGCAGAAGAAATAAACTGTGCCCTTCACTATCAGATACTCAGTCTGGTCCACCTCTAGAGGTGCTGACCTTCTTGATTTACAAAGCCCAGTATGATTCCTCCCAGCCAAGTATGACCCTCCTAGGTCACTAGATTGGTGTTGCAACACCATCCAATAAATGCTTTTCCTGGTTAATTTTAAAATTCTATGACTATCAACATAATTCCCTTTTAGAACATTTCTGTCACCCCCCAAAATTCTCTAGTGCTAATTCAACAGCCCTGTTGTAGGTCCTGGTGTGGGTGAGACTCAACCCTGTGCTCTGTAGCCTCCAAGAGGGACAGTGAAACACCTACATCTTCACCTGCCTCAACAGGGAGTGTCCCCTACACCTCATACTACTGCGCATGGTGACCTGTACTTGTGTTCTGCCTTCTAAGCACCAGAGAGCCAGAGCCACGGAGGCTACACAGACCTTCAAGTGATCACGTTATCAAGCCAGCCCTGAGTGAAGGCTTCTTCCAGGCTAACTGCCCTCTATATCTTCCTCCGAAGTCCTCTTTACTCCAGTTATTTCACTATTGCTCCTTTGTCTCCGACTTCTCTGCAAAGGTCTCAAATTCAGTGGACCCTGAGATGAACATACTCCAGTGCTATGCAGCAGAATATTTACTGCTACTTATCAGGATCTCTCTCTCCCTCTCTCTCTCTCTCTCTCTGTGTCTCTCCCTCCCTCCCTTTCCCCCCCCTCCCCCTCTCTCCCTTTTCTCTCTCCCTGCCCCATGCTCACAAGTTCAGAGTGAGCGTGGGAGGAAAGGATGATATCCTGACCTGTCAGAAAGGGAATCCTCTGGCTGGAGGCCGACTTCAGCTAACACCCTGAATCACAGCTGTCCTAAAGCTCAAAGTCTGACCTTGACCGAAATGCCATAGTTGTTGCCATCCCCCACCAAAATAAAGTCAGAGAAAGGGAAAAAGAAAGAGAAAGATGTTTAAAGCCACAGAGGAGAGGGAAACCAGAAGCAAGGAAAGGAAAGGAAAATAAAAGGAGGCAAAGAAAGAATAAAAAGAAGGAAAGGGAAGATGCACAGAAAAAGAAATGGCAAGAGACGGGAGCAGGGAGGCAGCTGTGAGAAAGGCAAAGAAATTGAGCCAGGCAGAGACACAGAAATTGAGCCAGGTGGCCACTCACAAAGGCCCATCTTCTGTGCACAGGTGCACATCCTCCCCTCGTCTCCCCGCCACCCCGAGCTCTAACGTTCCCTGTAGGACAGAGCCAAGAAAAGCCCCCCACAGCTGGACTTACCTCGGGTGCCCAAGCAGCCAGCTGTCCCTCCTTGCTCCTTGGGGATGCCCAGGCAGGAGGAGCAGCCCTCACTGCTGGCTGAAGCTGGCAGCCCCAGGAAGTCCTCCGGAAGCCCTGCTGGCTCGAGTCAGGTGTGCAGGCAGTGTGGACTCCACCTTTCCTGGCAGCTGTGAGTGCCCGTGCCGCAGTCACAGCAAAACAGTGCACAGTTTCTTGACGTTCACACCCGCACGCAGACGCCCCAGGCCACGGGGGGCCCTGGACGAAATCCTACACAGAAACCATTGGAGCCACCACCTCTTTTCCTTCGGAGATTCAAGAAGAACCACCTGTGAGACTTTTTCCAGGAGCCAGACTGTCACCTGGGAGGAACTTTTATTTTCCTCTCTCTCCGAGAGCTTGGAAGAGTCTCTCTGAGGAGCTGAGAACTCCAAGATACCTAAGACTAGTATTATTCTGGGCAAAGCCCAGTGTGGCTGCCAAATGAGGAATAATAAGTTGTCCCATCTAAGGACTCTCTTGTCATTTTAAAATCCTAATATTGACATTGGTTCAACTGGGCAGTTGCTTAGTGTTCAAGTTTCTGAACATTCAGGGGTAAGGTGAGGCAGCTCAGGGTCTGGGTGAGAAAACCAAGAGGAAAGGTCCAGAAAAGTGTTGGGGTTGATCTTTCCCCACAGTTTCCAAGCTCCTGTGCCCCTGTCTTGGCTCTACCAGCCCTTAAGCCAATAGATGGGAAGTGCTCTCATTTGAGAAGCTAGAAAGATGGAGTGTATTCTCCCTTGATACTCAAATCAGAAGATAGAGAGAACAGTCTGGAAGGTTGCTATGGCAACCAGAGTCCCTGGAGAGCCTGGCTTTCCACAATCCTTTTACTCTCAGGCATGCTCAGACTTGAAAAGGCAATGTTAGCTTAGAATGGTGAGGAGGATGATCACACACATATGTAGAGATGCATGCATCCAGGTACCAACATTTACCCTCAGCTGGGAGCAGCCCTCTAGCCACTGGAGTGGGCCCTTTTCCTCCAAAGAGCCAGGAGTAATGGAAGCAATTTGGAAAAAGAGCACTTCCTGGCCTCTGATTCACAAACACCTCTGTGTTCTACTATATTTCAGGTTGGAGAAGTAAGCTCCAAGGCAAGGTGAGCTCCATCCCTAGAAGGATCCCACCAAGCCTACTAAAGAGTGTCCTCCATTCTGAAGAAAAAAGATGGTAGCCCAGCCCAAGGGAGGAGGGATTTAGGAAACCAATGGTCTATTTCTTAGGCTCTCAATCCCAGGCAGAAACTTTAGAGGGAAACCTTGCCTCTGGAAGATGGGAAGACCAGGTGATAAACTAAAAATCAAATTCATTACTATAATTCACATATTTGCATAGTGTCTTCCCCAGCTTCCCAGATGAGTTCATTAACATTCCCCATGAGGTAGGGAGGGAAAGACATTGATGTTCCCATTTAATAGGGAAACTGAGGCACAAAGAGGGACTATCTCACCAGTTACCCTGTAAAGCTGTGGCAAAATCCAGCTTTGGATCTGACACTCACAGAAGCCCCTCAAGTGGACCTTCAAAAGGCTGTCCCTCATAAATTGCTCTTTGAGAAAATAATTTTCTAAAAAAATTCTCATCAAAGAGTCTTAAAGCATAGATAGAAAATTCTAAATGTTTTAACAGTCCTTTCGGTTTCAGAACTGCACCCAGGAGAGATCCGAATGGTACAGCACAGTTTATGAAAGGAAAAAAAAAAAAAAAGAACATCAATGCTACCAGGAGAAAGAAGAGGGGTGTGGGCGGGTGGGATGAATGGAAGGGGTGCACCATGGAAGAAGGGTGCCCTACCATGTTACCTTACCAGGCAGAGCAGGCCACGCGTGGCTCCAGGGCAGAGAAGGAGAATGCCTGCCACACAGCAAGAACAGCGGGGCTGCCAGGAGGAGTGCTGCTCGCTTCTAATCCTAACCCTTACCTTGCTGCCCATGGAACGGGAAGAAGCCTAGGCTGGCAGCCAACCCGTGCTTTCACCTCTGCAGATTTCAGGTAAGGTGACTTTAAAGAGACTTGAACTGCAACCCTAAGTGAGACTTCAACTGCAGCCCTAAGTGAGACTCCCTGGAAAAAGGGGAGAGGGTTTCAGAGGTTGGGGGAAATGATAGAGGGAAAACTATTGCCTGCAGTCAGATTCTGCTATCACTCCAAGATGACAGCTCCTGTTTCAGTGACACTTGGCTTCAGGTTTGTGGTCAAGCCAGTTGCTCAGCTCTACGCAGCTGTTTCTTCCAGCTCTGTGGTTCCCTTTTCCGATCACTCTGCACAGGAAGGCACTTGCACAAAGGAGTACCTGGCTCTGAGAAGGAGCCTTCCTGGAAGCTCGAAGACAGTCAGGGATCGGCATGGGGAGGACTAAGTCTCAGCCAAGCACCGGTGTCTGCTGCCACTGGCTCACACCTGGGAAAATCCATAGGCCCCTTGGCCCAGGACTGAGCCTCATGTCCTCTAAATGGTCCCGTTTAATTGCATTTTTCTGTATTTTTCTGTATCACCCAAGACTAATATATGTCGAGGCTGTGCAGCTAAATGCTCCTTCAAGTGTCTTCTGCAGGATGACCAGCAGATGTTACACAGTACTAGAATAAAACAGCAGGTGGAATACTGTTTCCATCCTCCAGTTCCTGCGAGGTATCAGGTACTGGGTGACCAGAAGGTAAGACAGGCGCATGCCTCAAAGCAAAGAACACTGGAAAGAGACAGGACCTGAGTATGGCTGGCTCCTGTTCTATTGACATGGCTCTTTCTAGAGATACTACCAGTCCCAGAAATGAGAAATCAGAGTCTTCGGGGAAGGTCAGACATAAATGTACATCTCATCCATGTGACAGAAGATGGACATGACTGGATGGCACCATTGGAATTTCAAAAATGTCGCTCAGGTGGATAAACCTCGAATGCTGCAGGGATCAAGCAACAAGGTTGACTAGTCCAGGTATTTGGTCCTGGATGTCTGTATAGGATCTAGGGGCAAGAGTCAAGGGCGAGAGTTGCGGAGATGAGAATGAAGCCTCAGAGATGGTCTGCTCAGCACGTCCCTTCTCCTGCAGGACCTGGGTCTCCTGCAGGACCATGTCAAACCTCGGTGAGCATCCTTTTCTCTGCATATGCCCGATGTGGAGTGGGCAGGTAGCTGGGTCTCCGTTCCCGGGCGGCCTCAGAGAAGTCTGGCTTTCCAAGTCCATTGTCAGTGGCCTTCAGGTCAGGCGTGGGCTGCCCGCAAGTGACATGGGTGTACTGTCCCTGCTCCTCCTGCTCCGTCTCCCGGTGGTAGAAGTAGTTGAAGTTGGAGACTATGACCGGGACGGGCAGGGCAATGGTGAGGACCCCAGCGATGGCACACAGCGAGCCCACAATCTTGCCCCCCACGGTCATGGGGTACATGTCCCCATAGCCCACAGTGGTCATGGTCACCACCGCCCACCAGAAGGCATCCGGGATGCTGGGGAAGAGCGAATCACCATCATCAGCCTCAGCAAAGTAAACAGCACTGGAGAAGAGGATGACTCCGATGAAGAGGAAGAAGATGAGCAGCCCCAGCTCCCTCATGGAGGCCTGCAAGGTCTTGCCCAGGATCTGCAGCCCCTTGGAGTGGCGGGAGAGCTTGAAGATGCGGAACACCCGGACCAGGCGGATCACCCTGAGGATGGCCAGGGACATGGCCTGCTGCCCGTTCTGGCCACCGCCTCCACTCATTGACTGCTGCTCCTGTTGCTGTGCCAGCTCCGTGCCCAGGGTGATGAAGTAGGGGAAGATGGCCACTATGTCGATGATGTTCATGATGTTCCGGAAGAAGGCTGGCTTGCTGGGGCAGGCAGAGAAGCGCACCAGGAGCTCAAACGTGAACCACACAATGCATAGAGTCTCCACCAGGAAGAAGGGGTCTGTAAAGAAGGAGCCCCCAAGAGTACTGAGTGAGGGTGAGCCCCCTGTCCCCATCGCCCCAGGGGCGAGGCCACGATGGAAGGTATACGGATCATCCTCGTCCTCCTCTTCCTCCTGACTGCCTCTGGAAGCTGGGGCCACTCGACTCACACCGTCACTGCTTCCCCCGCGACCCTCTGCCCGGAACTGGGGCAGGGTCTCCAGGCAGAAGATGACGATGGAGATGAGGATGACCAGCACGGAGACGATGGCGATGCCTCTGGCGGGGCCCGAGCTCTCAGGGTACTCGAAGAGCAGCCATACCTGGCGCTGGAAGGGCTGGGAGGGCAGCGGCTTCTCGTCCTCGCCCCCTTCCGGCAGGCAGCCCTCGTCCTCCCGGAAGGCCGCCAGGGCCTCGTCGCCCAGTTGGTAGAAGCGGATCTCCTCCTGGAAGATGTCCAGGGGCACGTTGACCGGCCTGCGCAGGCGGCCCCCGGACTGGTAGTAGTAGAGGATGGCGTCGAAGCTGGGCCGGTGGCGATCGAAGAAGTACTCGTTGCGGAGCGGGTCGAAGAAGCGGACGCGGCGGCCCGGGTCTCCCAGGAGCGTGTCAGGGAACAGCGACAGGGTGCGCAGCTGCGTCTCGAAGCGCAGCCCGGAGATGTTGATGACCAGCCGCTCGCTGCTGCAGCAGCCCCCGGCGCCGCCGGCCTCCGGGAAGTCTGCGGCGTCCTGCGGCTCCCCGTCCGGGCCCCGGGCCTCGGCCGGCGCCGCCAGCGCGAGGGACTTCTCGGACCGCATGTCCCCGCGCTCCCGGGGCGCGCCCGGAGCCTGGCGCCGCTAGGGTGGGGCTGGGGTGGGCGGTGACCTGGGGCAGAGGAGGTGGCCCTGCGCTGAGAGGACCCGCGCCGCTGTGGCGAGCCCCGGTGCCGAGCCCCCGACGCCGGAACCGCAGGCTGGAGCACAGAACACTCCGCCCGGGAGACGCGTGGCCGCGCCCCTCGCCGTTCCCAGCCCGGCTCCCGCCGCGGTCCGCGCGGCACCCCAGCTGGCTCGCCCAGCTCCCGCCGCGCTCCTCCCGCAGCTCCAGACTACAGACCCCGGCGGCCCTCGGTGCCCAGCGCCAGATGCGCCTCCCGCCGGCTGGCTCGGCCTCCGCCCTGCGTCCCCCACAGGGCTCAGTCCGGCCAAGGTCGCGGCTCCAGCTACCACCTCCACCACCGCCGCCGCCTCCTCCCCGGCAGCGGCTCCAAGGCACTGAGAGGGCCTAAGGCTGCCCCGGCGCCGGAGCGCGGGACCCACCTCCCCGCCCGCGAGCCTCCTGCAGGAGCCGCTGGGTCTGCACAGCCGGTCCTTCCCAACACACCCTCCCCGTGACGTGTCAGGCCCCGCCCGCTGCCCCCTCCCACCCCACGCCCACAGCACACCCCTCACCCCGCCGGAGGCCGCTGCCAACCGTGTTCACGAGCGCACGCTCACCTCCTGCAGCCTTTCCCGCGCTCTCCTGGCGCGCCTCTGGCTGGCACACATTCCTATTCACCCCCCTAAATACACACCTAAATACACCCTAATACCACACCCCCTCCACTCCGCAGCAGGCTGTTCTTGGTGTATTGAGCTGACCTGCGCGGTGGTACTGTGTTTCATCCACGGGCAATCCCACCCCGCCGCCTCCAAATGCGCCCCTGCCCACTACAGGCCACAGAGCCCACGGCTGCCACCCATCCAAACATTTGGTGAAAAAATTAAATCCTGGGTTGTCGCCTGTATTTACAGAAATCCATTTGCCTGCTTCTCTGTATCTGCTGAAAGGGGAGGAGGGAGTAGTATATTTGGAAACTTCTGGAGAGCTCCCCAATTGGATTGTATTCTAAAGCAATGCACACACACACACACACACACACACACACACACACACACACACACACACACACACACACACACCCCTCCACCGGAATTTCCCTTTGCAAAGCTAGGAGGGCTTTGCAGCAACTCTCCTGAGAGGATGGCAGAATGACTGTCCGCAGGAGCAGGAAGCCTTCCAGCGTCTTTCCCATCGCAAGTTCTCCTTCTCCAGGGAGTCTTGGACCTGCCAAGCAGCAGAGACTGATGAGGACCATCCCTCAAACATGTCCTGGCACAGGGACAGGCAGCCTGGGCACAGGGCTGCCAGCCTCTCTGGGATAGCATCTGGAACTTCCACTCGTTGGGCCTCTAAGAAGAAGGAAGGAAGGGTGAGTGGAGAGAGGTATGACTGTGAAAAAATCTTAATAATAATAATAGTAATAATAATAATAGCTAGGCTTTCTGAGCATCTGGTATGGTATGTGCCCTCCACAAGCCAAGAGTAAGGAACATTACCAAAAAAGTCACCTCTGCCCCTAGGCCACATTCCATAGAGGACTCATTTGGCAATATTTGGGTAGGGCAGAGGTTATGGTAGGGACCACTTGATGCTGTCCCTAACTCTCCAGGAGGAAGGAGCTAGGAAGGGCTTTGCACCCCCCTCTGCCAGAGACATTGTCTTTCTTCACTAGGTCACATGGATGAAGCTGTGGTGGAGGAGAACCCACATGATCTTTTCAGACTGCCCCTTCCAAACAGGCTGGGATTTGCTCCTTGAATCTCAGTTTTCCCCCTTTTTAGCTGGCTTTGGTCAACAAGAACTGGCTGACAGCTGCTTTTGTGCAGATGTTTGTACATTAATAAAAGTTCACTGAGGACAATAATGAGCATGGTACGCAAAGGTACTCTCCAACCACAAGATGCATAGAAGAGTTCTCTGTATTGCACAAAGCCTTTTAAAACCATAGTGGTTCTCAGCAGCATCTGCTCCCAGGAGGTGGGGGTGGGGGCTAAGGCTCCTGGACCTGTAGAAGAGAGTTCAGGTGCTCAGTGGGTGGAAGACACTACCCTCAGAAGGCACTGCAGCCTCAGCTCTTTGCTTTGCACCTCCCCTCTGCTTCCTTTCCACACTGCTGATTCCTACCCCCTCCCCTCACCTTGCACATTTCAGTGAAGGGCGAGATAGTATGCTGAGTTTACCCAGTCAACAGTTTTCCCATTTACAGGCTGTGTAATTAAGCGATTTAGACTTCAAGCAAAAGTTACTTCATTCAAAAAAAATTAAAGGAAAGCCATGAGAACAACAACAAAAATACAATAGACGAGATACTTTTGTACCCTTGTCTAATTATCTGTAACTACTTTGTGGATTGTAAATAGACTTGCCTGTGAGCCTTTGAGTTTTTGTTTCCAAACTTTGGAATGAATCATTCACTTGCATCCTGGTTTTCATCGTTGCCATGTTTATCCAAGAAGTTGTCAACTAGGTGAGTAACTACAAAACCAAGAGGCATGGGAAGGAGCCTGCATTTTGCTGGGGAGGTGCACAGCCCAGTCTGAGTCTTCCAGCAATGAGAACTTACCTACAGGCAGAGCTGATGCCCCGCAGTTACCTTCACATCAAGTACCAAGCTGTGCCCCCAGAAAGGTTTCCTCATGCATGGGAGGTTCTCCCGGGAGGGAAAAGCCATTAGCAAAGTCATGAATCAGAGCTCTGTTTTTAGATCTTTTGTAAAATAGACTGTGTCTTGCTTAAAAGAAACCCTGTGCCCAGATCATTCCTTTTCACTGTACATTAAGGAGGAGTACAATCACACCTGTAGAAGGCAGTTCCCAGGTGAAGGAACAAAGGAAGCTCAACTCCCTCCATGGATGCTGTGACTCCGTTTCCTGTGCCAGATGATTTTTTTCCCCAGCAGCATCCACCAAATACCAATCTCCTGCCAGAAGATTGTTTTCTTGTTGTATTTGGATTCAGATGTTTGTAGCAATCATACCAAGTCATTCATTTATTAAACTAGTACTTATTCAGCAGCTACTGGTGTCAATATGGTGCCAGGTGCTAAGAATTTAATAATAATCAAGACAAAATACTTGCTCTTGTAACCTTCGGTTTTTTGCTTTTGGTTTTTTTTTTTTTTTTTTTTGGTTTTCAGTTTTTTTTTGCTTTTGTAACCTTAAACGTAAGATTCTGGGCAGGTGGAAATTTTTAACATAAGCAATAAAGAAAATATTTCATATTGCATATTATAGTAAATGTTTTGAAGAGAATCCATGGGATGCTATGCTAGAAATGAACCTGGAGATTCAGCCTTAAGAGGGAAGTTGGTAGAAAAAGCTCCCTCTGAAGAATTATTTCAGCTGAGAATTCAAAGATGAGCATGGCCAGCCGTGTTCAGAAGCAGAAGGAGACAAGTGCAGAAGCCCTGAACTAGAAAAGCCCTGAGTGTTGAACAAGCTTAAAGATTATGTGCAAGAGAAGTGCAAGATGCGGCTGAAGAAGAAGCAAAGGGGAAGGTCTGGGTGGTAAAGTGAAAGGAGTTACACAGAGGTAAAAGAAGTGAAAGACCAGAAAACTGCAGGGACCTGGGGAGAGGTAGTTAGTGACTTGGAGTAAGTCAGGCAGAGAGGAGAGGGGCTTGGAACTTCAGAAACTGCGAATCAGCAGGATACAGAGCTGAGAAAGATGGGTCAGCAGTGCCATTGACTGAAAACAGGAAGAGACCGAGGGTAAACCAGTTGGGATCAACCCAGGGCTACGTTCAGGCATGTGTGTGTATGGGTTGGCAGACTAGACATGTGAACACAGCCATCATGAAGACACTTGTTCATTCATTCAGGTCTGGAATGTGGATGAAAATGTATGATTTATCAATTTAAAATTTTAAGACTAAAGCCATGACATTTCTAGAAAGCTAGAATATCGACACCTTGAGGTGTATGTCAAACAAAATAAGCACATAGAATGTGGCACGTAATTTGACAACAATTTATCTTCTTCACTTGGCTTCAGACCCTCAAATGCACTTATTCCAGGTATATAAATGATCATTCTATCACATTCCCAGACTGCTTTTTGTTACATTTTGCACTCTGTATGTGTGTGTGCACATGCGTGTGTGTGCTTGTCATCATCCTCCAATAGGATCCCTTTGTTGTCTTCTGGGAAGGAAGGAGGATGTCCATGGCCATAGTCTTAGCCTCCTTTCTCTGAGTAACCCCTGGGAAGGTTCTCCTCTCACCCACAGGTCCCTGGTCTGAGAACAAGCTGGGAGTAGCCAGGGAAGAGAATTGAACCTAGGACCCAACAAACGCTAGGCAAATGCTTTATGACTGAACTATACACTCCAGCCCACAATTTGTCTTTTGTTCCTCTCCCTCTACTCATGCACACACGCATGCACACACACACACACCCCTCCAAAATTTGGTCATCTAAGAGTTACACTAAAAATGAATCAGATGAACTCTATGATTTATCTCCTGCCAATACTGTAGCACCCATTGACTCCACAAACTAATTAAAGTTTCCTGCCCACACTTGATAGCATAACTCTTAGACCTAATGCCCCCTCTCACTATTTTAGTGGTTGGAAGCAGTGTGACCATTTCCTTCCACATAGGATTTCCTCATGACCAAATAGACAGGGGAAAGATAAATGCAAAGACCTCTCCAATAGACAAGCACTATTTATAATTAACTGCCTCATCCAAGTTTTGAATGATGGTGATGTGGATGTCATTTACAAAATTGTGATGGTGGTGGTGATGATTATGATGATGCTTCAGAGAGAAAAATATAGCAGCTTTCACTTGAGTGAAGATGTATATTGGGAAAGGAATGCATTAGACATCTGTGCCACGCAAATCCACAGCCTTAGGAAAAGGGTGTCCCCTGCCAAGAAATACATCTATAAGGAACCCTATCTTTCAGGGAGGATTGCAAGAGAACTGGTTAGTATCACAAGTCTGGAGTCTGCTTCTTCCTTCCTTACTGTGATATAATTAGTGCTGCTTTCCAAAGCTCTCCAGTCTTGTACCTTTCAGGAACAGGGCACTTGTACCCTTTAGCTTCCTCGGGCTGGCTGATAGCAGGCAGGATGTTTTGGCAAATGAGTTTTGAGCAGAAAGAATACATTTCACTTCACTTCAAAACTACTGCATCACCATTAAGAAAACCCCCAAAGCTTTCTTACTACAACAACAACTACTAGCATGGTCCAGGATGACAGTTGCTCGGTCAGAGATGCCCAGAGTGAGATGACACAGAGCTGGGCCCCCAGCAGAGGCAATGGTAGCATGACTGAAAACCAATCCCGTGTGGTTGTAAATTTCTGATGTTCAGGGATTGACTTGTTACCATGGTGTCACTGAGTCTATACAAATTGCTTCAGAATTTGATTCCCAGAAATGAGAAGCTGCTATAATAAAACATTTAGAATTGGTGACATTGGCTCTGAAGCCAGATAGTGGACCGTGAAGACACTTTACTGGATGTTGCTGGAGGTGCTCCAGGTCACAAATGGCAAAATATTTTGAAAAACGGTGATCATTTAAAAGGTAGATAAATTCGTGAATATCCAGAAAGAGGTTTGCAAATAGATTGATGATATTGTTATGATGAGTCCTATTGGCTGCAGCTAAAAATGTCATGGATGATATTGGTGAGCTCTGACAGAAACACTGTCATTTTACAAAAGGAGATGAAACAAGAGAAAGTCCCAAAATATGGAGAATTTACAAAATTGACAGAAACAACTACTTCTTATCTCCCCAAATAGCAAAATAAGTCTTAAAAGACATCTGCGTTAGCAAGGTTAATGAGGATTTAAACTGGTTTCCTGGAACATATCTTCTAAATGGAATAAGGTGGATTTAAGCAAAACTTGAAGTTCTGACTTCTAAAACAACAATTTGCATTTGGAAAAATGACTCAAGAAAGTGGGGAGGGTATAAATTCACAGGGAAACTTACAGACTTTTTTTTTTTTTTTTTTTGGTACCAGGAATTGAACTCAGGATCTTGTGCTTGCCAGACAGGCACTTGTGTCACTGAGCTATATCCCTGGCCCCAAGAAAACTTACAGACTTATGTTAACAACTCTTAGATTCATCCCAAGAGGAACCCCAGGTGTCATTTTGTCTATCAGTATAAGAGCTACCAATGGGAAATTCGCTGGCCATAGGAAGACTTGAAGACAGTCTGTTTTGGTCAGCTTTCCATTGCTGTGAGAAAATATCTAAGAAAATCATCTTAGAGACCTGAGGAAAAAATTATTATGGCCCACAGCTTCAGAGTGTTTGGTTTGTGGTTACTTGGCCCCATCGCTTTAAGGCCAGGGCAACAGAGTACATCACAGCTGGAAGACCTGGTGGGGCAAAGCTGCTCACTTCATGGTGTCAGGGAAACAGAGAAAGAGGAAGGCCAAGGTCCCAATATCCCCTTCAAGGATACACCCTCAGTGACCTCACTTCCTCCTGTTAGGTCCTGTCTCATAGAGGTCCAGCCACTTTCCAGCAGCACCCAAGGCTGGTGGGGACCACGCTTTTGATACATGGGCCTTTGGGGAACATTTAAGACCAAACCAAAATATAATCATGCTGCCAAGGGAACTATGACCTGGCATTGACCATTCAGGCCCCTAAATTTTTATAGACAAGAAGCAGACTGAGAAAACTGCTGCATCTGCATGGAAAATGTCCTCTGCAATGCCCATCTTAGCTATCACCCCAGATCATAACAGAAAGGAGAACATCCAAGGGGAGAAACCAAGGGCAGAGAGCAGTGAGCTGGGAGCCTTTCCAGGCATGCAAAGGAGATTTAACACTGCTTAGCAGGATTACAGACTCATGGTGGACCAGTGACTCCTCCATTTTTTCCACTTCTGAATCTGAGTATTTCTCACAGTTATCCTATTCCAAATGAATGTAGAGTATGTTATGCTGTGGAGGGAGACAGATAACTCACCTTTTCAGTTGCTATGTCTCTGCATAAGGAGGAGGATGCATGGCCATAACTGATGAGAAAACTAGAGCATGTCATTCCCTAGTGTAAAGACTACTGCACACCACAGGAGGTTCTAGAATTTCACCTTAATACCAGGACTGGGCCGGTCTTTGGAGAATAAGTATATTGTACCTGTGAGAGCTAAATATTTTCTGATCTGAAGGGCAGACCAGGGTAGTTATTGCTGCTATTTGCCAGACGTTTCCAGCTCTCCACCTTCTGGACACAGGAAAGGACTGTGCTCTTCCTGGTCTTCACATGATTGTGTAGGAGTCACGTAGCCATTTTAGCTGAAAAGGTGAGTTATCTTCTCTGTAGCACTTAACTGTCACATTTTTTTTTCCTTGCCATAATGACCCATAGCATTATCATTTCAAAAGCTTAACTGTGGCCAACATTTTTGTCCTTGTCATTGCGTACTTTACATAGAGATCTTCATGCATGCTTAAATTGACCTTCTTTATCCATTTTCTAATCCACCCTGTACTGAGGTAAGACCAAGCAAACTGTTGTCTTATTCTGGTGTCCTGTCTACCATATCCAATGGGGTCATGGGCCTGATTAAGTCTTTATGATGAAACATTGCAAGTTCCTTTTGTTCATCAACCTTTCAATAAAAATTTACTAAAGATGGTGATAGCTAATTATAAGCATTTAATACTCATCAGATGTTCTTACTGTGTTCTAAGCACTTTGTTAAGAGCTGCTGTTATGGATTGTGTCTAAATGTCCCCCCAAAGCCTCATGTGGTCATAGGTGGGGCTTTTTCAAAGGTGGCTGGATCTAGAGTGCGTGGTGCTGGGATTGGTTCATGGTGCACAGCTAGGATCCAGGGCACTAGGATTAAAGGTGTGGGTACTCCCCACCCTAAGTAGCCTGGATAAGATATAAGGGATAGAAAGAGCTATGGTCATCTCTTGCTTTCCTTGCTACCTTCTGCCCACCATGAACTGTTTCTTCTCTGCCATGCCCATCTGTCATGCCACCCTGCCTTGGAACCAGCCAATTATGGACTGAAACTTCTACAAACTGTAAGCTAAATAAACCTTTCCCCCTTTACCTCTGAGTGTCAGATATTTTGTCTCAGCAATGAGAAAGTAACTAAGACAGCTGTAAAGTAGGACCCTTTCCTGTACTTCTCTCATTTCATTTTATTTTTTGTTTTTTGTTTTGTAGTGCTAAAGATTGAACCTAGGGAGATGCACTACTAGGCAAGCAGTCTACCACTGAGCTACATCCTCTGCCTCCTTTTAAACACAAGAAAAGAGAAACCCAGAGAAGTTGTACCATTTCCCAGGGCACAGAGCAGGAATCTGGGCAGGCATCAAATGCAGCCAGCAGCAAGCACAGCACCTATGTTGGGGGCATGCTGGTCTCCATCCCCCAGACTGGGTTCTCCGCAGGGCTCGTGATACATCATGGTAACAGAAATGCAAACACACACACACACACACACACACACACCATTAAATGAGTTTGGAACTCTTACTTAGTCACAAAAAGGCTCACAATAGGCATTAAAATAGTAAAGGCTCTGATACATTCCTTAACATTACTTAGCTCCATACTTCCCAAATGGCTTTACACATGGAAAACTACTTATCACCAACCCTTACATTTTGAGAGATGTCCTAAAGAACATGTTTCTATCTATTGTATATTTTTCTAACTAGGATAGTGTTATGGTTTAAACATGAAGTGTCCCCCAGAGTCTCTTGTATTGAGGACTTGGGCCCGGATGCAGCAGTATTCAGAGGTGGGGCCTAGAAGATGACTGGACCATGAGGGTGATGACTGATTCAATGGACTCATCCACAGGTGCCTTCACAGCTGAATGGGCTGTTAGGAAGGTCCCAGTTAAGGATGTTGGTCACTGAGGTGCACTCTGAAGGGTGTGTGTGTCTCCAGCCCCCTTCAGCACTTCCTCTCTCTCTCTGTTTTCTGGCTGCCATGACATGAGCAGCTTTGCCCCACCATGACGATCCACCATGATGTTCTACCCTGCCTCAGACCCACAGTCATGGAGCCAGTGAAACATGGACCAAAACCTCTGAAATTCTGGGCCAAAATAAATCTTTCCTCCTTTAAGTTTTTATTCTCAGGTGTCTTCTAGTGTCACAGTGACAAAAAATCTGATTAACACAGGTAGTAGCGCTAAACAATAATGAAAAGGCATTAGAGTTAAGAATGAAAACATCTAGGACATGGTTTGTGATGGAGAGCTTAAGACAATGGAAGCTAAACTGCTCTATGTCAAAACAAAAGTAAAATGATTTTCAGTTTTTTGAAGGAATTTAGGAAAGCCTATAAATTGTAAAAAAGGAAAAAATTGGAGAAGGTCCCTCTTGAATAGAACAGGTCACCAAAATAGAGGGAGAAGATGAAGGACTTGGTGCTGTTACCTTCAAGGTACCGCCTCAGCGGGGATGCAGAAATTAGACAGGAATGTCTATATCTGCCTTCAGACTCTTTTTATTCTGGACTGGAATTTGCCTGCTAGTCTCAGGGACAAAAGAGAGTTGCTTCAGGAGGGGAGGAGAGAGAGGCTTAAGATCATCCTAACAGCGAATAGGGACAGCACCAAGGCCACCCACGTGGCTTTCCCTCAGAGCAGTACACTGAGGTCACCTGTCTCCATCCAGCAGCCCGGGTGCTGGGTGCATCACTCTGCTCCCTGTCAGCACTCCGGGAATACAGCCCTGGCCCTCACCTAAGGCTCCAAGCTGTATGTATCTGGCCTCTATGGGGCCATTTTCCTTCCTGAAGAGCAAAAGGTGTGATTTTAATGCTCTGGTTCTCCTGTGTGACTAATGTAATAAAGTAGCTGAAGCTAAATAATGCAAAACTCCTGGTCCATGGTTGGTAACTTCTCTCTTTTTTTAACTACGATTTCTAATTCACTCAAAGGAACAAATTATGTTTTATGGCCTCTTATGAAATATTCATTCCCTCCTCCCCCAGCACTCTCAGTGGTTCAGGAAGCAGCAAATAGTCTGATGTAAGGAGGAGCTCGTTTCCTCCCAGACACAGTTGACAGAAGCCAGCCAGGCTGCTGACAACAGAGAGGATGATGAGCCAGACAGGCTGAGTGAGGGCCCGGCACCCTGCTCCTCCCCGGACAGCTGCTTTCAGGACTTCAGGGATTGGGGCAGGGACCGTGGGAGCTATGATGTGCTTCTGTGAGGGCATTTACATTTGGCCTGGCCCAAGGACCCTGCCCAGGTCTGCTTTCTCCTGTGTCCTCCTCTCTGACCCTTCTGGGTTATCCCTTGACAGTCTGGGTCCAGGACAACAGTGAGGTGACCGGAATCTGGAGAAGGGGAGGGCCATTTGTGGAGGGTAGAGTGCGGCTGCAGAGACTGGGCCGAGTGACCACTGCTCTGTAGAGAAGGGAAGCTCTCACATTCTCCCTTTGCCTTCCCAAGTGACCAAGGGGTCACGACTTTAGCAACACAAATTATGTGTGTTAACCCCAGCGCAGGGCACCCTCGGCCCCACACTTGGGGCACAAGAGGCCCCACCAGTGCCCACACCAGGTGCTGGCCATGCTGGTGACAGACTTGAATCCTCAGCGGGGCCGCCATGCACGCTGTCCCCGGAAGGTGGCAGATCTGTCTCTGGTCCTCTTTCATCAGCCAGCGTGGGAATTCCTAGTGTGTCGGGAAGAAATGCCAATGTCTATGGATGTCGACGCCATGGCAAGGAGCAGAAGCAGCTTTATGCCGTGCTCGAGGCTGAGCCATCACACAAGGCAGGGGCAATGCAGCCACATTTTCTTTCAACCTGTTCTCATTCATCAGCTGCAGCGCTAGGATGGGAGGATGAGAGGAAGTAGGAGCTATACCCCTGGGCTGCTGGCTGGGTGCTCCCAGCTCTAGGCCTTAGACCACTACGGAGCACATCTCTGGGCATCTGCCTGCTGACTGGTAGTAAAAGACAAATCTTTTCGAAAGCCAACAGCAGTAGCAATTTCCTGATGAAAGCAATTGCCCCCTAATCCCTGACAGCAGACGTCAACTAAGTCCTTCTTGCAGGGTGAGGAGGGGCTTTTCGTACCACCCTGCAGCCCCCAGGGCCTGATGTCAGAGTGTTCAGAGAGGCCTTGAGCTTCCCCTGCACGGTACACAGCCTCAGCAGAGGGAGGGCTGCCCACCCCGGCCGCTTCCCCTCCTCCTTCAGCTGCAAAGCATTTCCACACCATGCTATATTGGGAAGTGCCATTTCCGAGATAAGATGAAGGATGGCAGAAGCTGAAGGATCTCATACTGACAGCCAAAATATGGAGAGGTGAAAATTACAGAGGAGGAATTGCCAACTGCTTTGTGATGTGAAACTCTCAAAGTGCTCTGCATCTTAGACCCAGAACCGATTGATCAGAAAGGCCCCAATCAAGTAATGCAGGATTATTTATTATCCTAACACAGGTAGGAATCTGAGCCCTGAGCTCCTCAAGCTGTATTACCTGCAAAGGGCCGGGAAATCCCCTGGCCTTTCCCAGGGCTGGAGGAGATGCTGAGACAGGCCCGGCTCCCTTTCTGGGACTCTGCTCCATTCTGGTGTCCTCCTGTCTTTTACCCATACATGCTGGAGACTAGACACCAATTCATTCATTTACTCAACAAATACATATTGATATCTTCTGTGTACCAGGTACTGTTTAAGCATTAGGTATGGGGGGGAGAATAGACATAGCCTTGACACCATGGATGCTCTATATAGTCATATACATTCATATGCATATATATTTATTATTCATATATGTATGTACTCATTATATACATATGTGTATATGTAGAGCCATATATACATACATATGAAACTTGGGGAGCTTAGAGTTCACAATTCTTATCTATACTGGGATAATATAAAATGCTTCATTAATTTATTGGTGCTTTCGAATTATTAAGTTTAAAATTTTGAGAATTTTAGATAACATATATATATACACTGTGTTTACCCTAAAATAACACCTAACCAAAAAGTAAGCCCTAGCAGGTTGTTATCAGGGTGATGGCCAGTATCACACAGATTACACCTTACTATTCTCTTGCTCAGTGGCTACTCTGTATGGCAGGTAAGGCACGAATAGACTGATTAAGGGTGGCATTTTCAACCTCTAGTTTTCCAGCTGGGGCTTATTTTTAGGGTAAATAAGTCACATATACCTATACTTAGAAACACACATCACACCTTCATATATAACATATATCTATGTATGCACACACACAATGGTGGGAGAGAGAGGCTCACCAGCAGTGCCCACTGTCTCACAGTGCAGCTCAGCCATTCAAGTTGTCCCAGCTGAGGCCCAGGCACATGGAGCGATGCAGAACTTTCCCACTGTGACTTGTCCGGATTCCCAGATCACAGAACAGAAAGCAATTACAACAATGACTTGGGGCTGCAAGCCACGAGGAATTATGCACCTTGCTGTGCAGCAGTAGATCCTGGAACCCTCGGAGAAGCCACACCTTCTGGAAATTCAGCCAGCGCATGGGGGATGCAGTGGAGATCCGCCCAGCCAACAACTAGGATGAGCTGCCTCCTGGGCCCGACTTCAGCCTCTTCTCCTGCTGTCCCAGGTATAGAACTAATCATCCACAGCTTCTGTTTTATACACACACACGCATGCACATGGGCACACACAGACATTCCTGGCCCCTATGTTCCTGTCTTCTCTCCAGCAGGCAGTCTGACATGGAAAGATGCTCAGGCAGCTTTCATGCAGGCAGGAGGCAGCTGTGCTGATCACAAGTCAGCAGCCCCCAGATGTCTGATCTGGCTGCTGGAGGTCAGGCTCTGCCATGCTCTGTAGCTCACAGAAACCAGATGCAAGATTCCAATTTGAATATACTTCCATAGGGAAAAATCCCAAGCCCCTTTAGCCTAGTCCTCTGGAAGGATTGTGCTCAGGGAAAGTGTCACACATTCCCACAGACAGTTTCTCCCTCCCTAGTGAAAATAGGGAGCTTATGAGTGGAAAAAAAGGGTGAAGTGGGGAATATGTTCTGCTGCTTTCTGGGATTCTGCAATGGGCATTCCTGATTTTGTTAGCTCAGGAACTGACAGGGGAGGGAGCAAAGCTACAACCCAGGCACAGAAAAGGGAGATGACAATATTTGATGCTGCCTTACATCCAGATTCCATTTTCCATAGCTACTTGGGGAAATGTCAAACCACTGGACCATGGTGAGCTCCCTAAAAGCCGTGGAGCGACCAAAGGGACATGTGCCCTAAACTGTAAGGGGGACCATCAAGAGGACAATTGAGTCACTTACAAAGTCGCAGATAATGTCTCATTTGTCACTCCTGTCTTGTTGCCTAAGGATACCTAGTACCCTTGTCTTGTTGCCTAAGGGTACCTAGTAAATAGCAGCATTCAGTGTTTGTTGAATTAATTAAAAAATGACTTCCATACTAACTAGCATGATATCAAGTTCCTAAAATATTTGAAGAAGTGGCCTGGATTCCTCCCTTTCCAGAATCATGCCCATGTCTTCTGAGGAAGAATGGATGTAGGGAAAAAGGGAGGCTTCCTCACCCCATGGTAGGGCCTAGGGGTTGGAAGATTATGTTGGAAGAGCACAGATCATTGTCCCAGCTACCACTCACCAGCTGGGTGGCCCTGGACATGTTTCTTCACCTCTCTGAGGCTAAGTTTCCATCTCTAATATGAAACTAAAATTTTCTTTTTCTAGAGTAACATGAAGATATTTGAAATATCTTACAGGAAATGATGCTTAAGAGCAGTGAATTATTTAGTTTATTATTAAGATTATTATTGAGTTTATTGTTGAGATTATAAACTAAGATTATTATTATTCCTTTATCTTGTGCTTGTTACAGGATGGGTAGAAAACTTGGCATAAAAATCTATGACCCTACATCTCTGCAACCTTCCCTTCCTCCCTTTCCTATCTTGCCGCCCAGGGTGACAGATGTATTTTAGGATGTGAGGCTCTCCTTGAGCGCATTTGGGGCACTGATGAGAAACCATCTCTAAGGGATTATGTTACTCAACTTTCCATTGCTGGGACAAAATACCCAATACCTGCAGTTTAAAAGAGAAGAGGCTTTTTTTAACTCCCAGTTTCAGAGGTTTCAGTCCATGGCTGGCTGTCTCCCCAGCAGAAACAGCATGGTGGAGGAACTTGGTGGAGGAACTTGGTGGAGGACAGTTCTCACCGCATAGCATCCAGAAGCAGAGGGCAAGGGCAGAATTAGAGAGGAAGAGGCCAAGAACTAGAAATAGTCCCCAGAGTCACAGCTCCAAGACTCACTACCTTCAAGAAGGCCTCCAACATTTCCATCACCTCCAGTTATGATCTCATCGGTAGATTAATCCACAAGTGCAGTTAGAGCCCTCATGATTCAATCATCTTCTAAAATTCTCACCTCTGAAAACATGAGGTTTGCAGGAGATATTTTAGGTCTAAACCGTAATAGGGATTTTAAGTAAAATTATCCAAGACTTTGAGATGAGATAGCTTGGATTTAAACTTCATCGCTTCCACTTCAAGCAATTTAATTAATGTGAGCTTCCCATTTCTCAACTAGAAAGAGGGAGTTACAGCAGTATCATGCTCCTCCTCACCTTGAGGCTGAGGCTGTTGTGTCATGGGTGTGCAGACCTTCCCTGCACTGCACAGCTGGTCCGGGGTGCAGGGACTGTGCCCTGCACCATGCTCCCTGTATGAAGCTGTCCACTCCCTGAGGAAGGGCACCTTTTCCTGCTTTGCACAAAGCTACTACTATGGCTAAAGGTGGCCCTGGGCTGGTACAAGGACTGAAGGAGGTACAGTGAGAATGTCAGAGCTAACTCATTGTGGCTCCCAACAGCTCATGGCCTCATTTTGCAGGAATTTTAAGAACCAGATGTCCAAATACTAGTAGTTCAAAATAAGCTATGATGGGACATTGGCATACTGGAAATTAGCAACTATTACAGATCAGGGCCTTTCCCTCAGGTAGCTGTTACGCATGCTGACCCTCATACAGACTGTTCTCCACCCACAACCAGGACAAGGTTTTAAAACCATAAATCCACATGTGACATCTGCCTGCTTCACAGACTCCAACAGCTTCCCATCCCACTAAGCACAGACCATAGACTCCCAAATATGGTCCATACCCCCTGCACTTCCTGATAGTGCCTGCTCCCAGATCCGCCTGCTAACCTCTCTCTTCTCCCTGACCCAGCTCCAGCCTCAAAGGCCATCTATGGCCACAGGACCTTCATGTGTGTTTCTTTAGCCTATTTCCTTCTCCTCCCGGTGCACAATCATGCATGGCTTAGCCAGGGGCACATTCTGAGAAATGCATCATTGCATGATTTGGTTGCCATACAAATATCACTACCTGAAGGTACAATTCAACATAAATGGCATAGCATCCCACACTGCAAGACTAGATGGTATAGGCACACGCACGTGTGTGTGTGTGTGTTGCCTCTTGCCCCTAGGGCCATGATGAACACAACAAGACCAAATCCAGCACAGAGAGGAAGCTATCAGGAGACACTAAACCTGAGATATTTTAGCTTGCTGCTTGTATAAGGGGGCCAACAGTTTTGCAGTACAGATACGTTATAAGTGAAAGAAGCTCTGAAGTAATGATTAAAAACTAGTGTAGTAAATAGTAAGTCAGCAGCCTAGTCTTTTATTACAATTATCAAACATCATGCACAGCACAGAATTGCAGTACTAGATTTCTATACCATCAGCAGCTCTGAGGCTAGTTTACATACCAGCACCAACTCATGGGTTCATTGTGCCACAATATTATGAAGACAGGGTCAGGAGGCAAGAGGCATTTTCTAGCTCCATTATAATCTCAGGGGACTGCTGCCATGTACAGTTTGTCATTGCCTGGAATGGTTTTATGCATCACGTGATTGTGTATATATCACTCCTCTCTTGTCTTCACTTAAATTGGCTCATGGGAGCAACCTTCTTTGACCACTCTAAGTAGGGCTCCCCACCTATGCTTACCTGTATCATCTTCTTCGTAGTACTTAACACTGCCTGATATAACATGTACAGTAAAACCTTGGTCTGTGAGCATAATTTGTTCCAGAAACATTGTAATCCAAAGCACTTGCATATCAAGGTGAATTTCCCCGTAAGAATTAGTGGAAACTTAGATGATTCGTTCCACAACCCAAAAATGACTATAATACTGTAATGTAAAATAATAAAGAAAACACAAAATATAAATAAAAATAAAAAAAATTACCCTGCACTTACCTTTAAAATCCTTCATTGCTAGTGTGAGTAAGACGAGAGAGAGGAGGGTAATCGTGTAGGATGATTTCACTGTCACTGACAGAATCACTGCTATCTATTGGCTCAATAGAATTTTTTTTCTTTTCATGTACCTTTACCTATTCGATGACAACTTGCTTTTAACTCCATTTGAGGATTTCTCAGAAATGCAACATTACAGTGTTGTTAAACAGATTCATTGCTCACACTGCCACACCCTTATTCAGGTGGTGCTTTTCTGCAAGATTTTTCACTGTTTCCCAAAGTGTATACATCTTCCTAATCTCATCTGAAATGAGGCATTTCTCCACCTTTTTCTCCTGCTCTGCAGGTGAGATCTCCATAACCTCTTGCTGTTGGGAGAGGATCAGCCACAATTCCAGAGAAAGAGAGAGAGGGAGAGAGGGAGAGAGGGAGAGAGAAAAACCTTTGGCTCAGTTGTGATCATGTAACATTTGCTGTCACATACCACTCATATTGCAAGACATGGCTCACTTATCAAGTTAAAATTTATTATAAATGGTTGCTGATCTTGTGAAACACTCACAGAATGAGGTACTCACTATGCAAGGTTTTCCTGTATTTATTCTTAACAGTTCTGCTGAGATATAACTCATATGCCGGACAATTTACCAAAATGTGCAATGCAGTGGGTTTTTAATATATGCACAGAGATGAGCAACCATCCACAATTAGTTTTAAAACATATTCATCACTTCAAAAGAAACCCCTTTAGCCACCACTCCTGCAAAGCACCTCCTATTTCCCACTATCCCTAAGCAACTACCACTTTTTGTCCCCATGTATTTGCCCCTTCTGGCTGTTTCTTGAAAATGGAATCACACAGCATATGTCTTCTGTGATGGATTGCTTTTGCCTTACATATTTTTAAGGCTCATCTACAATTGCAGCATGAATCAATGCATCATTCCTTCCAATGGTCACAGAACACTATATTACAGATACAGCATCTGTTGATGGAAAATTGGATTATTTCTGCCTTTTAGATATTATGAATAATGCCGCTAGCTTTAGTAAATAGGGCATTCTCATGAACATTATTACATAGGGCACACATTTTTATGTGGGCATATTCTCATTTTTCTTGGGTGTATACCTAGGAGTACAGTTGCTGGCTCATATGGTAACCCTGTGTTAAGTTTCTGAGCAACGGCTAACCTGTTTGCCAAAGTAACCTCACCATTTTAAATCCCCTTTAACAATGTACGGGGATTCCAAGTTCTGCTCATCTTCATGAACTGTTATTTTCCATTTTTAAAATGATTGTCTTCCTAGTGAATCTGAAGTGATATCTCATTGTAGTTTTGATTTGTATTTCCCTAGTAGCTAATAATGTTGAGCATCTTTTCATATGTTTATTAGCCATTTGTAGATCTTTGTTTGAGAAATGTCTATTCAGATCTTTTGCCCATTTAAAAGTTATTTATATAGCCACATACAAGCCCTTAATCAAATATATAATTTGCAGCATTTTATATCATTTTATGCATTGTCTTTTTTTTTTATTTGTGAACTGTTTTATAGCAGGTTTAGGTTGACAAAAAAAGTGGTGCGTGGTCTCTTCACTTTCTTGATAGCACATTTGAAGCACAAATGCTTTGAATTGGACACAGTAAAGTTTATTTAATTTTTTCTGCTTGTGCTTGTGCTTGTACTATCAAAACTAAGAATTCATCATCAAGTTCAAGGACTCAAAGATTATGCCTATGCTTTCATTTAAGAATTTTATAGTTGTTCTTACAATGAGGTTTTTAGTTCATTTTGAGTTAAATTTTGTATATGGTGTGAAGTACAGGTACAAGTATGGATATCCAGTGTATAGATTTATTTTTTAAAATATCTCTTTTTGTGCTTAGGTTACAAGTACAGAGAATCTCTTCTGTTTTGTTCACTGATATACCTGTCTCTCGCATGTAAATGCACATAGCAAGCATTCAATACATGTTGAATAAGTCAATAAAAGATAGTCGTTGTTGTTGCTGTCACATTTCACCCCTCTGGCATTTGGCCGCTGTACTTTGAAATACCCAGAACTAAATAGTCTCTCAAATGCTCTCTACCTTCACTCTTCTTATAGAACTTAGTTCTCCCTGGCTATAACCCAGCCAGTCCATGGGCAATCTCAGTCCTTCCACTGCCTGTCTGAGGGCTCCTAAATCCTGGTTCTGTCACTCTATGTCCCTCTCTGTTTTCTCTTCTTCTCCTAGAGCTTCCTACCCCAAGGCCACTCTAGTCTCCAACTTTCAAAGATGAGCCATTCTGCACAGTAATTGGACAGCCATCTGATTCTTACCTTCCACAAGGTACTGTCAAGTTTGTCTTTGAATTCCCTACAAAAACTACCAAGCTTTTAGCATTATTTCTATTTTAAAGAATTAAACCAAGTCCTAAGAGACTTACTCAGGCTGCGTGGAGGCCCTACAACTTGTTAGTGGTAGCACCGTGACTAGAACCCAGATCTCCTGACTCCAGTTGAGGGGAACTCTTGTGAACAAAGTCTTTCAGATTTTGGTTAACACTAAGAAAACTGTTGTTTTCTCTGAGTGCTTGCTGTTATGGCTAATGTCTAGATGTTCCACCAAAACCTCATGCAGAAGTGGCTGGATCTAGAGTGTGCAGTGCTGTGATTAAGAGTGTGATGCTGAGATCAAGGATATGTGGTTAACAAATTAGTCCACTGATTGGTTTGGCATATTTCTGGAAGTGGATAATGGGAAGGCCCACCCTGGGACAGAAAGAGGGTCACTGCTTGCTGCCTCGCTACCTCCTGCTTTCTGCCTGCCATGAACTGTTTTTTCTCTACAATGCCCCCTGCCATGCCACCCTGCCTTGGAACTAGCCAACTATGAACTGAAACCTCTACAAACTATGAGCCATAAAACCTTTCTCCCTTTAATTTGGGATGTTACCTGTTTTGTTTCAGCAACAAGAAAAGGAACTATGCCCGAATTTCCAGTCCTTTCCTCACCAAACTAAGCTTTTTTCACAACATAATTTAACTTTTTGTTGTCATTATCATGTGCCAGACCTTATGCTGCTTTACACACATTATTCTTCTAATACTTACTGATTTATGAGGCTCTGAGAGGTTAGTGAAATTTCCCCCAAGCTCGCCAACCTAGTATATGATAAAGCTGGAATTCAAGCCCAGGATTTAGACAACCGTATACTGCACCTCCTTCCTTTAAAGACATCTCTGCTATGGGTTCCTTCTCTATAAGGAAAAGGAAAACTAGTCAAAGGGAGGCACAGCTGTGGGGTTCTTCTTCACCCCAGTGGTGAAGAAGGCTATGTACTGGAACTTGTCCCCTCCTTTCTGAAACAGAGAGCCTGAGTAGCTCTGGGCTTGGGATCCTGAGACCCACGTCTTCTGCATTCACCTGTCTGGCCTATTTCTTTATTCTCTTCCTCTTCCTGAGCCCTCTTTCCCTCTTACCCACCCCAAGACCAGGCTGTTTTTGTTTTCCTGCTCTTACTCTCAGGCTGAGGAGAGCAGATAGCTACAGGCTGGATAAGAGCTCTGCATCCTGAGCTGCATTGTTATTTCACTTTAACTTGTCATGTCCCTTTTCCCAATGTGTCCTTGTCATCACTCTCTGCAGCCTGAATGTGCAGCTGCAGCTCTCTCCTAATAATCCACTCTTGGACGTCTTCAGAGAGGGATGTGCTTCCTAGGTCACCGGTAGAGCCCCTGTCTGCCTTCTAATTGCAGAGTTGGTCACTAAACCTATTGCAACTCTCAACAACTGGAGTGTAATGAAGATGGATCTGTCCCACAGGATGGCTTTAAAAGCAACATACATCAGTTCATAGTTGCTTCCTGCTGTTTTCTCTAATGTAGAGCCTGAGCCGGTGAAAGGGAGAAGAAATGATCTTTTTTACGTTCTTACAAAAAATAAACACTTGTTCAAATAAAAATATCATCCCCCAAAATGTGCAAGAAGGGGGGAAGTCCCTCCACTCTGGGGGTGGGGAAAGATGGGAATCTTAGTGGATTGGAGACACAAGGGCCCTGATGGTGAGGTAGGTAAAATCTTTCTTGATTACAAAGTATGGACATTAGCATTCTCTCTACTCTCTGTCCAATCAATATGCACACTCTGTTGCAAAGTTTTAATTACTCTGGACCTTTCTCTCAGCCCAGATTCCACTTAATTCTCCCTTAAATGGCCTATGCTGTCCTATTTATTTCTCTTAATTATCTTGTTTGATCTAACCCCCCCAACACTGCTGCCAATTTAGCTGTCATTATAATCCTCAATGAGAGGAATTATGTGTGTGTGAGTAGAGGCTAGGCTAAGAGGAGCAATTAGTAGGAAAAGAAGCAGCAAAGGAAGATAAGGAACACCACCAGCTGTGCTAGCAGAGGTAGAGCTCGGAAACAGCAGTCCTTCTGTCAGACAAAAAACTCTTTCCTAAGGATGTTTAGGGCTAATGGACTATATTTTCCTGTGGAGTATTTTTTTTATTGATGCTAATGGTCTATTTCTTACTAAGTCTTTTTTCCTGGTACACTATACTTTAAAAAAAAAAGCATTAAGAAGAACTACTCTCACAGCCCACAATTTCCATTTCCTTCCTGAAGCATTTGTTCTTTGAGACATTCTGCAAGGCTCATGTGCAAGTGCATCAACACACGCACATACACACATACACACACACACACACACACAGAAGGTACTAGACCCTGCTATAAGCACTAGTACTTAGCTAATTTAATTCTAGAAATAATTTCATCTTTATAGTCCAATTGTTGAATAGACTGATTAGTTTTTCATGGGGCTGTGAATTTGGCTCAGCGGCACAGCGCTTGCCTGGCAAGCACAGGGTCATGGGTTCAATTCCCGGATCAGAAAAAAAAAAAAAGAGAGAGTTTTTCATAAATCATTTCCTTTTCCTCCCAGACACAAGGCTAGACTACATTTCCCAGCTTCCTGCTCATTTAAGCATGTGTCTGAATTCTAACCCACAGAATGTGGGACAAATCTTGGCCTGGCCCATAAATCTGTGCTGAATTTAGCATTCTCTGTCCTTTTGGCTAAAAAAGGAGGACTTTGGGGACTAAGTGGTTGAAGGGAGCTGAGGGAGCCCTAAGAGTAAGGGTCCCGAGTCTGAATCACAGTTGGAGGGCAGCTAAGCAGCAGAGCCACCTGATCAGGAGCATCCACACTGGATTGCTGGAGGACCAGCATAAACTTGTACTGGGTAAAACTACTATAATTTTGGTATAGCACTTTGTCTATTCTGACTGCCACCATCCCCACACTATAATTACGAAATTGAGACTCAAAGAATGTATGTGACTCCCCCAAGGTTGGGTGTTTGGTAAATGGCTGAGCTGGACTCACAGCCAGACGTCCTGACTAAAACCACAGCTTTTGCTATCATCACCTGCCTGTGTCCTCATCACATCTGCTGCTGCTTTCAAGGGAGCAAAAAAATCTGCTGAGACAAGCAATCATTTTATACAGATGCATTTACAGTTCATTGATGCTGTCCTAATTAGGACCTTAATGAAAATGGCTCTGGGATAAAGAAAGCAGAAGGAGGGAGGTAATCAGGGCCAGATCTTGGGCATAATAGGAAAGAGATGCTATTAAGTCACCTTTGAGAACGACAAAGCAACCTTAGCCAACAGCAGCAAACCCAAGAGGCTGGTAACAGGGACAGAGGACAACTACACTGTGCTCACATTAGAAAAAGGCAGACTCAGTGTGGCCTCTTTAAGGAAGGAAGCTGTAGCCATGTAAAAAAGAATACTTGATGTGGTAGTTGTCTATCACTGTGATAAACATCTGAGATAATGAACCTAGAAAAAAAAAATTTATTTTGGCTCACAGTTTTGGATAAGGGCCCCATTGTTTTGGGTCCGTGGTAAGGAAGTGCACTGTGGTAGAAACACACAGTAGAAAAGAACCACCCACTTCACTATGAACCAGGAAATAAAAGACAAAGAAGAAGAGGCAAGGCTCCCATAACCCCCTTTGAAGCTACACCCCCATGACCTAAAGATCTCTGATTAAACTCCACCTCTTGAAGGTTCCACCACCTCCCAGTAGCTTCACCCTAGGGATAAGACTTTAACACATGAGCCTTGAAAAAACACCCAAAGTCCAAAATGTAGCATTTGGGAAGTTATATACAGTTCATACATAGCCCACCACCATTTACTCCACTTCCCAAGAAATATAGCATGAAACCAAGCTATCTTCACTTTCACATAGATCCACTATGACCTCTCACTCTTAACTATCCAGAACTGTCTTCCTTAAGGCGGGCACAGGAAGAGTGAGGGAAGACAGGTTATGTTTCAGCATTTTGAATTCTCTGGCCTCCCAGAGCACATCATGCTGCCCAGGTCTCTGCAAATGCTGCTCTCTCTGTGTAGCTTTCAGCCCTGGTCCCAGCCTCCATAAAACTCATGTTGGGAGCCATCTCTTTCTGCAGCCTGGGGTTCAATGCCTCGTCTTTTACCTGAGTCCCCTCTGCACAGACTCATTACAGTGTTGGTGCAACTGCACGTCTGTTGTTATTCTGATCTTCCACCAGTCTATGTGTTGTGTATTTTTCCACTTCTGAGTGCTTAGCATAGCACACAGAACTCAGTAGGAGTTCAACAAATACTATGTGGCGATGTGAGCACATGGTTTAACAAGCATAATATTGAAGAAAAGTCACCTGGTACTGCAGTAGGCAAAATAATAGGCTTTCCAAAAATGGTCAGAGTTTAATCCCTGGAAAATGTTACATGGAAGAATGCAATTAAAGCTGCCGATCAACTGACTTTAAGACAAGCAGATGATCCTGGATTATCCAGATGGCCCAGTGTAATCACAAGGATACTTAGAAGATGGACGAGGGAGGCTAAACAGTCTGTGCCGGGATGGTGAAACGGGAGGAAGGTTTGATAAGCCACTAGTGACACTGAAGATAGACACAGGCCACAAGGCCAGGAAAGCTGGCAGCTCAGTGAGGCCCATTTCATACTTCTAACCTCCAGAACTATAAGATAATATATTTAATACAAAAATCAATCTGAGACGATGAACTTGTTTTAAGGCATTGTTCATGAATAGCAATAGAAATAGAAAACTAATGTGGGTACTTTTAAATTGCTTATGAAGCTCCAAAGGAGACAACATCTCAACATTTGTCCTCACAAAGTGAATATCTATATGCAAACAGCTATGCTAGCACCTTGAAGGATTCAGATCCCAGTTAGTGAATCCTGACTTCGAGGTCTAACTCTCTAAGAATTTATGGTGGGGAGGGAAAAACCAATAATGACCCATCACTAAAAGATTTTGGTGAAAAGCGCTGAAAGAGAGAAAGAGCTACATGAGGAAAGGAAATAGAGCTTGAATTTGTAGCTGAACTGATCACAACAATAGCAAACACTTAAGGAGGTGGCTTACCACTTCTGTGGAAGGGGCCTTTGGGGGCCACTATCCAGTTTGGGCTCTGGATGAGGCTGTCTGCTTATAGAAAGGAGCTGCCACACCGGGGACAAATCTGCAGAAGACAGTGAAAATTCTAGAATTGCAGAAGCCAGAGTCATACTCATCCAAGTCTGTCATTCTACAGATGAGTTATGGAGACACAGGGTGAGAAATATCACCTTCGTTTTGAAGCCCTCTTGACTCTCACTGAGCATTCAGTCTTCACACAGCTGTGTCTCCTCCATCATTATAGCAGTAACCTTTACAGATGTCACAGTTGGTGTATATGTGGTTGCCTAACCCCACTGTCCTATTCTTGAAGATAGAGGCTGAATGAATGAATGTAAAACCCTAACCAGGAAAATCAGATAATCAGACTTCTCACATCAGAGAAAAGAGAGAGTAATAACATTTTTATCAAGCAACTACTTATTAATTTATCATTTCAAAGGAAGCTACATTTTATTAAATGCATGCTTTTTATTTTTTTCAGAGACTGTATCTTTCTCTTCTGCCACATATTGGAAACACAAGTTGAAGTCCTCATTCATTAGGTCACTTCCCAGTTGTGTGACCTTGGACTGGTATGTTAACTCCTCCATCTTAGCTTTCTTGTCTGGAAAGTGCAGATAAGAGCACCTATCTTATCAGATTGTTTGGAGGTAATAAATAACATTGGTGTAGCCCCTATGCCCAGCACACAACATATGCTCAATAAACAACAACCCATAGGAGCAAAACTAGCACAGTTCCATCTTCCAGGTTCCTCCCAGTGCACCCTGGGAGAGTGATCTATTCTCCACCTTCCTCCTGCTCAGGGATACAGGTATCTCTGCTGGGCTGAGAAGCAAGAGAGAACCTTGCTTCACAGGACACCTGAGCCTGAAAGAGATTCCCCCAGGTACTGTTCCAGGGAATGAAAGTCTGCACTAGAAACTTCTCTCTCTACAGATAGCATCCCAATATCCATAAATGGTGGATGCATCAGTGAGCCATAAAATTTAAATTAAATTTTAAAAATCAAGCTACAACTGTATGTATAGCATGTCTTAATTTTATAAAGTATATAAACTTATTAAATACATAGATCCAGGGGCCTGGGGATTTAGCTCAGTGGCACAGTGCCTGTGTGGCAAGCGCGAGGTCAAGAGTTCTATTCCCAGTACCGGAAAAAAACCAAAAAATAAAAAATAAAAAAAAAAAATAAGTACATAGATTCAAAAAAATCTCAAAAGAAACAAAGAGAAATATATAACTATTCCCTCAGCCATGCAGAGTATGCTTGGTTTTTACTGACTGATTTTGCATTTATGTGTTTTGAAGACGCTTACAATGTGCCTGTGTTACTTTTGCAATGACAAAGCACAAGTGTGACCTAGTCCTGTCTTGTGTATTCCTTAGAGAGAGGGCACCATGGAAGACGCATCAGTTGGCTTCTTTGTCTGCTCCTAACCAGACAGGGGCACAATACAGCCTCTCCCCTGGGGCTGCCATCTCCGGTCCTCACTCTTCCTCCAGGGTTCTCTTTGTTTCCCATTCCACGATTCCAGTATCTCCTCACTCATTGCCACCTCCTCAGCAGAAAGCTGTGCTCACCTCCTCAAACCCCTTCGTCTGAAGGCCTCCTCCACCAGGGTCTGACTCACACACCCTCTCCCTCCCCTCGCAGCTCCATCCCCGATTCCCACCACCCCAAACTCCCTTTGTGCACCCTTCAAATCCAGGTTGCCAAGTGTGAGGTAAGACAGGGTGAAAATTAGGACTGTAGGTTGACAGAAAAGGGAAACTAGAAAGAAATATATAAAATTCAGATGAAGCATGACTAAATTTGAATAACCTTGGTATACCTAGACCAGGCTTCTGGAAAACATGAAATCTCTGAGGGCAACATAAGAGGATTCAAACAGTTCTTTTCTTCTCAGCATGGACGCCTGTGGTAGGAGCCAGAGAGTGCATGCAAGAGTAAAGGAAAATAGTCTGTTAGCCCGCCTTAGATAGAAGGAACAACATCTACCCTTAAGGCAGCCGTGGTCCTGTGCCCAGAGCCATACCTGTGGGGAGCAGCTTTGCCTGGGCCTTTCACATTCTTTGACTCGTGGATTTCATTAAACTTTCTAAGTGATTATGTGGCTTCTAAATACCCGTTTTTGTGCTTCCAGATGCAGCTGTTGAAGTGACATAAACACCCAGTGTAGAGACCCATTTATAACCCCAAGCATTCAGGGCATGGGGGCAGAAATAAAGGACTTCTTTATTCAAATCACATTAGAAGAGAATCCTTGATTCTCTGTACAAGTTTTCCTTTATTTCTTCCTTCTTTTCTTCCTCTCTCTCTCTTTCTTTCTTTCTTCCTACCTTTCTTTCTTTCACCTAGGCGATTTGTCTCTGTTCGTGTTATTTCAGGGAAAACAGCTGCCAAATGGAGTTTTTCCATGCTTGCCTGAAATGGAGGCAAGGGCAGAAGTTGATCCTTGTTACAACATCCAGTGCCAACAGCAGGCCTGGAGTAAGTGCTCACAATCAGGCTTTTATAGTAACCAAGATCCCATTATGAAAAGACTCCTACAAATCTCCATCTCTCTCTCTCTCTCTCTCTCTCTCTCTCTCTCTCTCTCTCTCTCTCTCTCACACACACACACACACACACACACACACACACACACCTTCAGCCAAGGCTAGTGGGAACCTTTGATCTTGTCTGCAGTCAACGGATCTGAGGAAGGAGCAGAGACAGACAGAGTGCTGGCCAAGAGCTCAGCTGGCTCTGCCTACCCACAGCCTTCCCACCCTTGGGTCTCCCAGACCCCTCTTGTCCAGACCAGGTAGGCTGGATTTCAGAACAGTCGCCTGTTTATTGGGCCGCACTGCACCTAAGGAGGGCTGGCAATCTGTCAGATTGCCGCAGCCAAGGAGGCCCCACCCAGCCACAGCCACCTTTCCAGACATCTTGGCTGCACTTTTAAGAACCTCCCTTCCTTGACTTTTGGATAGAACTGGCCCTGGATGACTTTTTTCCAAGCTCCTCTATGCATAAACAGGGTATATGGGAAAGTTCAAGCCATTAACCCTCACTTGAGCCGGGGAGGATGACTATAGCAAGAGTGCTTCTGTGGGGTGGATGACCATAGCAAGAGTGCTTCTGCACAGGCACTGGGTGTTGCCACATCGTTGAAGGTATTACCTCTCTCTGTCTCTGTCTCTGCCTCTGTCTTTGTCTCCATCTCTGTCTCTATCTCTGTCTCTTTCTCTCTTCATTTGGCTTGGCTGTGGAGGGTTCAGATTGGCGAAGCAAGATAGATACAAAAGATGCATTCACTATATTTAAGGATGCTGTTTATCAGAGAATAAGGAATTCTCCCTGTTCCCAAAGGGTCCAAGGGAGACGGGCAAGGTGAGCCCCACAGGTGGAGCCTTGCTCCCTCTACAGAGCTCTTCTCAAGACCCTGAGAACTAGGCGGATGGTGAAGAGGAATCCGCTACGGGAAATAGTCTGTCCATGATTAAAGGCCCATTGGACAAAGTGTTCATGACTGAAAACGCCCTGTTGTCCTGTCCCGAAAGAGACAAAGAGCAGATTATTCTGCAGATCAGTGTGAAGCAGTGCCTGCTTGGCTGAGGCTGAGTTAACGGATACAAAGGAGCTTACATCTGGGATGGTAGAAGCCAGCAGGCACAGTGAGAAAGCCCCCAGAGTCTTGCTGCGGGGAGTGGGGTGAGAGAAGTGGCCACCACAGACAGCAGCTTCCTTCCTACCCAGCCGCTGCCCAGGCTTAGCTGCAGACCCTTCCACCCTGAACCATTCCTTGCTGCTTCCAGAGCCTTTTAGAAAGACTCTAGGCCACAGGATCCTGCAACAGCAGCCTCTGAAGCCAGCACCCTGGGGATCCTCCCTTCCACGTGCCCTGCTGGTCCCACCCTAGCAATACTTCCAGGCACGGAGGTATCTCACCAGCCTTGCATCACCAGTCTGTGGTCCTCAGCTAGTGCTTCTTTGTCCCTCTGTGAACTACCACTATTGGCTTAACCATGACAAGGAACTGAGGGATGAAGTATGCCTATTCAGGACTGCAGATGAGGTTGGAGGCTGTCCATCCTCACAGCAACAGCAGCAGTGCCCTAGGCTCTTCTGGGCCTGACGCAGTGCCTGGCTGTGGCTGGCAAGTGGGGCCCAGAGCATGGAGACAGAGTGAAAAGTTTAAAAGCAGAGTATTGGTGCCCACCAGTCTGCACTATATGCTTAGTAGCACCTACCAAGTACACTTCGCCAACTGGTAGCACCAGTTTGTACCCTGCCTCTGAAACTACCCTGCACCAGCCTGAAACAACCCTGACCCAGCCTGACAGCACACTGTACCCTGACCAGTCAGTAACACTACCCTATACCCAATCTGGCCTGTGACACAACTATACACCCTCTATCCTGTACCAGCCAGTGACACCACCCTGCACCCTGCCAGGCCTACGATATCACTCTACTCTGAGTTATCCTGTGGCACCAACCTTCACCCTGACCACTTGTGACACCACTATGCATTCTGAATTCAAGCTTGTGACACTTCCCTGCACCCTGTACCAACCTGCACGCTGATCAGACTGTGATCCTAGCCTGTTAACTGCATCAACCTGTGACACCACCCTGTACCAGGCTGTGATACTCTCTGTACCCTAGCAGCCTCTCCTCCCCCTCCTCAGGCCTGCACCAGCCTCTGGCACCTACCCCGTACCTAGGACCAAGTCACAAAGGAGGAACTTCCTCAGGCCAGGCACAGATTACATGAAGGAGCTGCTGTGGCAGCCTGGGAAAGAAGGGTGTTCCTGGTGTCATGGTGCTAGTGTCAGGCTGTTCTTGGATGCCTCTTGTCACTGTTCTCACTGTGTCCTTTAGGTTCCCCACCCCCCAGAGCAGGAGGAGCTGGGTAGGTACATGTCACTGCACTCCATCTGTAGTGATTCATGTTGCAGGGGATTCCTGCCTTAGAGAGATGATCTCACAGGTTCAAAAGTTAGCAGAAACTTGTTGAAGACATTCAGTGTATGAGACCCACTGTGATCCCGCGGGGCTCACCAGCCACTGTGCCAAGGCTGCTATCCACCCAGCTGTGCTCACTGTGACCAACTGTAACGCGCGCGCGCACGCGCACACACACACACACACACACACACACACACACACAGAGATTGCTGCAGATAACTGTTAGGAAACTGGTTCCAAAGTATCTAAAAGCACTTGGTTTATACCAGACTTGGTGGCCCACATCTGTAATCACATCACTGTGAGGCTGAGGCAAGGGGATCACAAGCTTGAGCGCAGCCTCTGTAGCAGAAAACAGACCAAACACAAAAAGAAACGGCACCAAGGAGGTTTAGGAGGCAGTTTATTTCACTGTTGGGTTCTGACTACGATCTCTTCCAAAGAACAGAGCCCCGCCCGGCAGGGTTTCAGAGCTTTTAAAGGGAAAGTGAGTGGGGAGGCACATAGGAAGAGTTGGCACATGTGATTGGAGGGTTTGGTGACATAGTGGGTTGCTGAAGGAGTTTACATATCTCAGTTACACTGCAAGGCCATTAGGTAAACAGGCATGAGTTACACAAAGGAAGAAATATCCAGTTATATTTGAAGTTACACTGCAAGGTCATCAGTTACAAAGGCAGCAAAAACAGGGTTTACACAAAGGGTGAAGTGTTCTGTTATCGGGCCTGTTGGACATGTCTGCTTGGCCTTAGTGGACATCCTGAGGAGGTTTTTATATTTAAAATTTTAATTTTCCTCTTCATCTCAATTTAGTGAGTTTGTGAGACCCTGTCTCAAAATAAAGAATAAAAGCAGAGCTGGGGATGTAATTCAGCAAGAAGACTGTGGGTTCAATTCCCAGAACTGAAAACAAAAGCTAATATTTATTATATTTGGAACAATTAATAACCGTTAGATGCAGAGCACAAATATACATTTATAGCACTGTTTTTTTTCTCCGTACTCTTGTCCTGGTTTCCAAAAATATCGACCTTAATCATTTCTTGCTGTGTGTTCATTTGACATCAAAGAATTCCTTTACATCAGTGACATCTGTGGCTTGCAAAGCTATAGTTCTCACAGGGGTGTTATAAATCTCTTTCTGTTCTTTTAAATCTTCTATTGATTTTTCTTGGAAGGTGGGATCTAGAGAAACGGGAATTTCTTGTGCATACTGGGAAGGAATCTTCAAGTGGAAAGACTGGACGAGATGTGCTATAGACCCACAGAAAAGCCCCCATGCAGACCTTCTAAAGGGGAAGCAGAAACTGGATGAGGAGAAATAGTGGGATTCCTGGGCTGCACCCAGCCCCATCCCCAGGGCCCTATGAAAATAGGAAAGCATAAGCCCCGTTTTTTTAATGCATCCTTGGCTGGACAGTGTATTAGAAACAGAATCACTGGCTCATTAAGTAGTAAACAAAGAACCTCCAGGGAATGGAAAATCTATACCTTGCTTTGAAAGAACACTTCCTGACTTGGCCAGTATGACTTGTTTGAGAAAAAGAATATTAGGGACTATTGACATATCTTGTGGGAGTCAGTGGTCTCTTGGTGGTCCCTGGGAGAAAATGGCAAAAGGATTTAGAAAATAAAGACAAGAGCTGGGGATTTAGCTCAGCAGCACAGTGCCTGCCTGGCAAGTGCAAGGTTTTGAGTTCGATTCCTGGTGGGGGGGGGGGACAAGAGATGATAGCTGGGGTCGGGTGGAGTTACCTCTTGTCTGATGAGCAAGAGGATTGACTTTAACCGTAGGGGCATTTATTTTATACACTTGCAAAGTTAGTATCAGGGGGAGAGGGGGTAATGTTGCCTAGAGAATAACCAATGTAATTGTCTGGGAGAATGCCTTTTTCAATACTGAGGTAGCTTGACTGCTTGACTAATAACCAGCTCCAGTGGCTCCCAACATATCTCCCTTTTCTGTTTAGTTGCAGAAGTGACGGGTGTTCCACTGAAGCTGGAAAAGCTGTGCTTAAAGAATATAGT
>NW_004955413.1:2578048-2581929 GCF_000276665.1 Chinchilla lanigera | reverse complement strand
TCCCAAGTAAATAGTGGACTGGGTCCCTTCCATTGTCCAGTATGGAGATATCTCCAAAGGACTCTTCTTAACCTTTTTTCTTTTACCTGATGGAATTGTCTTTCTGTTGCTGTACTTCCATCTTTTGTAAAATTTAAAAAATTTAATTAGTATATATTGACAAGGAAAGTGGGAGAGATTGATTCCCCCTTTTGTTTTCGTAATTTTAATTTTGATCATAAAGTGAGAAACCTGTATCCAATAATTTGGAAGAGGAAGCAGTCATATAACCTCCCTTAACCTAAGATGATCCATTTGTGAAAACAGAAGCAATGTGAAATAACTTGTCTGAAGAATAATAACAATTAATAACACCAGAGAAATTAGTCTAAAATCTGGATGGAGACACTTAATATTACCAAATAGTCTGAAAGGCATTTTAGATGAATTTAAACAGTTTGGGTAAATTGTCTGTTGGAATAGGTGACCCAAATATGAAAAAGTTATCATAGGTTGTACTCTTTGGAGGCCAACAGTAGGCCTGCGATTATTTAAATGGGATGTCAAAATTAAGCAACTGTTTAAACCTCACTGTTTTTAGATTGTATTTTAAATTTTTATATCTATTTGGAAAATACTAAAGCTTTTTTATACCAATTTAATTTTGTACTGTAAAACAGGCAATCAACATTACTAGGAATCATGAGAGCACCAAAGACTTATAAATCAGTAGCAAATCCTGTATATGATGTTAAGAAGAAAACTGTAATTAAAACAAGACAGTTTTATTAGCTGTATAATCTAAAATGAGGAAAAAAAATTTTACTGTACCTTTAAAGACAAATCAATCACTGAAATATATATTTTTTGAGACAAGGGACAAAGTTTTATTTATGGAAATTATGGGTTTTTTAAATAATCTTTTAAAAATATCTCCCTTATTGTAAACCTTAGAAAATACAATTAGTTTTAAACTAACGGCAAATTTTTATCTTGGGGATGGAAACAGCCTTTTAAATTTATCATCTTATGGGAAAAATGTAAAAGCCTTTTCTCTTTTAAAATTCACTCTATTCTCCGTGAGGCTTTTTTCCTTGTAAAACTATTTCCAAGTGAATGGCCTTTATGCATCCCTCCAGGTCAGCAGTTCAGCACCTCCACTAAGTCAGGAAATACCAATCACATCCTACAGACCTGCAGCTGCCACACCTGGAGGCCATCTACACTTGTGTCTAGGAGCCCTTGAAAATGTTTTTCCTTTAAGTAATGCATTTTATCTCTGAACCCAATAGATGCCAGAAGACCCAAAGCCCTTGGATACCCTTTTCTTATTTATAAATTTTTCCGAAATGAAGAATGACTAATTGAGTGATAGGTGAGTCTCAGGTGATTTGAACAGTGTTTTAAGTAGATTGAACCATAACCTTGATTTTTCCTATATAATCAGCATCGATGACACTAGGCAAAACCTGAAGACCTTTTAAAATAAGACTGCTGCGGCCTAGCAGGAGTCCCACTGTACCCTAAGGCAAGGGTCCATAGATTCCAGTAAGAATAATTTCGGGTCCCATATCAGGAGTTAATATGAATCTGGAGGAGGGACCGAGGTCCAAGCCTCCACTCCATTGCCTCAGGGAAGGGCGAGCTCCAAGCAGCGGCTCCATTGTCTTAGTTCCTGGAATGGGCTCTCCTACCCTCTCCCCAGGCAAATTCGGGCAGGTGGGCTGCACGGCAGAGGGGCACAAGTTTTTCTTGGCGTGCCAGTTGTAGCTCTAGCCCTGGGCTCTCAGTCTGGCCACTGGCTGTCCAGGTTTTTTTTTTGTTTTGTTTTGTTTTTTTCCTGAATTCTGAGCGCAGGCATTGATTTGAGCCGGATGAATTTCCGGTGCCAAACTCGGGCACAGCCTTGTCCCGGCTGGTGGCGCTGACGGCTGGGAAAGCCAGGGCGCACCATGGTCCTGTCCTGCGCATTGGGTTTCTGGCGCACAGATTGGTAGCTGGCAGCGCGCGCCAGTGGCTGCAGCTTGACAGGCTGTGGGGACGCACAGGCGACTCGGAGGTTTAACCCAGCTGAGTCTGCCTAGAACCCGAGCCCGGGGCTCTCCCTGAACCCGCTTTGCGCCCTCCCACCGGCAGGGCCTGCGCCCTTGTCCTGCTTGGGCTCGGGACTTAACTTTAAAGTATAGTTTCTAGCTGAATCATTTGTGGTTTTAAAATCCCTTCTATCCACAATCCAGAAAAGAAAAGACCTTGAAAAGGAACCTTGAAAACAGCACACATTTTTATATATATCTATAAACATCTGTGGTTTTTGAAACTGTTTCATTTTTCACTACTAGCAATTTAACATACTTTTCTCCTTTTTGTCTTCTCCTAAGCTTAATTTTTGTAACTATACTGTTTAGGTCAGTAGACTTCCATGCCCCGCTCTTTACACCTGATAATTGTCAAATATAACACTCCAGTGCTAACTATTGACCTACCAATCCACTCCCCCCACCCTGTTGTGCACACAAATTCTGGGGAATGTCCCCCTACCGACTACTCTCCTTACCGGGGGCCACACGATTGGCGCCAATTGTGGGAGTCGGTGGTCTCTCCGTGGTCCCCGGGAGAGAACGGTGAGAGGATTTAGAAAATAAAGATAAGAAACTGATAGCCGGGGTCAGGTGGAGTTACCTCTTGCTGATAAGTAAGAGGAATGACTTCCACAGTAGGGGTGTTTACTTTATACACTTGCAAACTCAATGTGTGTGGGGGGGAGGTTACTGTTGCCTAGCAACTAAGGACTGTAATTGTCTGGCAGGAAGCCTTTTTCAGTACTGAGGTAGCTTGACTGCTTGACCAATAACCAGTTCCAGTGGTTCCCAACAATATCTCCTTCATCAATTAAAACTAAAATGATGCATATTTCTTACCTTGTTGTCATAAAGTTGAGTTTATGCCAGGGAGACGGGGAATGGTGATGGTGGTGGTGGTGTTATGGCAGAATCAGCCTTACGGGTGATGCAGGAATGCTAACAACGTTCAGAGAAGCGGAGGGAACCAACACTTATTAGCCAGCTGTGACCCAGAGGAGTTATGTACTCCAAAATCTCGGCCACAGTAGTGAGGTAGGGAAGGTTTTACAGTATAGTTTAAATTGGGTTGGGCTAGGTTGGGGTTGAGCACAGATGAATTTTACAAAAGCTGAAGTCTGAAGGTATTATGTCCTAAGGTTAGAAGTGTTACAGAGACAGAAGTTAATTGGAACATCTTGTAGTTATAAGACAAGCTCAAAACATTACCGTTTGGGAGGGGTTGTGGGGCCTTGCACCCTGACAGGAGTGGGGGCTCGTAAAAACATGGGTTGGGGGCTTAAGGTCTTAATTTTCCCTATTGGTGGTAGTGGTGATAGCAGTGGTGGTGGTCATGGTGGTGGTAGTGGTGATGGTGGTGATGGTGGTGATGGTGATTGTGGTGGTGGTGGTGGTGATGGTGGTAGTGGTAATGGTAGAGGTAGTGATCATGGTGGTCATGGTGGTGGTGGTAGTCATGGTGGTACTTGTGGTAGTAGTGGTGGTGGAACAATTAATTCTGTACACATCAAGCTCATCATCTCACAAAGTTCAAGAATGAAATCACAGACAAAAAGAAGCAGTTAGGAAAGAATTTGTAGTGGATTGATAACCGGTGGTCAACTTATAATTCCCAGCTGAACTGAGTGAGTGGTGCTGGGTGTGGGAGGCCCACCTGAGGACTGTTGCCAGCAGCATAAGAGGCAGACCACCTGGAGAAGAGGAAGCAGGCTGTTGGGAGCTGAGAGAAGCTGCTGGGAGCTGAGAGAGACCATGGGGAGCTGGCTTCCTGATGAACTTGGCTGTTTTCATCCTCCGAGGAGCTCGGGACCTCGCTGGCACTGA
>NW_004955413.1:2576681-2577948 GCF_000276665.1 Chinchilla lanigera | reverse complement strand
CATAATATTGGCTGTCCTCTTAGCCCAATTTATCTCTCTAATTTTTGGTCTCCAAACCTCAGTTGTTAAACATCCAGCAGAGAAGGTTAATGATATAACACAGTAAGAGAGGCAATAAGCTTAATATTACAATCTGATCTGAATAGTAAACACCTTAGAACATATAAATGGAACCATTATTTTTTAACAACCCTGGATATCCTAATATTTAAATCCTAATAGAATGTTAACAAGCAACAGTTATATATTTTTATCCAAAAGTTTAAAAATCAAAGCCAGACATAACATAGCTATATGACAATCATGATAATATTTTTTTAACATACTTAAATTTTCATTTTAACATAACATGACCTTTTTAACCAAGTATCTATAATACATAAGAAGCTTTTATCTAATTTGTTATCTTTAATGGAATATACATCACAAGTTTTTTTTTAAGGTAGGAGTCTAAATCTGAAGGAAAGTCTTATCACAATAAACAATCTTTGTTTTACATTTCGGAAGACCTATAGATCTGGAATCGTGAATACATTTAATACACTATGAGATTAATACTAGTGAATCACCATACACATGTGAAAACCTTTGTTAAAATTTAGTTTTGTACAAAGAGCATCTTTTATGAGAAAACTTTATTGTAATTTTTACTGAAAACTTTCTTTTGATCAAATGACCCAATTATTGGGCTGTCTCCCAAGAGACTATGGAGATCACTGGGGGCTCCTTATTAATGAATAAAGGATGGCCACTCCTCTATTCACCAATTGGAGTCCTCCCCAAATAATTTCTCCTCATCCTAAGGACTGTGGTTAAAATATCTTAATTTTGGTATCATTTAAACCAGCTGGAAACTCAGGTGAAAGCATGCTTTTAAATCTGTAACCCAATTGTATTACGAACAAATGATAAAAGAAAAATTGTTGAGCTCAAAATAAAGGGGAACAGCTGTTCACTGAATGACAAACATGTGACTAAGTACGCAGAACAAGCAAACATCTTTACAAAATCAGAGTGCACTCAAACATATTTTTGACCAAATTGAATTACAGTAACTCTCGTACAATTTTAGAAATTTATAATTTAAATAGACTAGTCAGATTTTGTTGTCAATTAGCAGAGATCTCTTATCAGAAAAATTTGGATAAAATACAATCTTTAATCTATAATGAATATATGTATGTTCTTTGTATTTTATTGTGTCTTAAGAATACTGATAATTTTCAGCTAAATTATCTCTATATACTCTGTCATTTATTTAAATCTT
>NW_004955413.1:2555726-2572001 GCF_000276665.1 Chinchilla lanigera | reverse complement strand
CAGCTCAACTCTTGTAGACATTGTTGTGGGATCCAGGCCCTCAGCTGGATTCCTTGGTCTTAGTGTGTGGACAGATTTCCTGCACTCTTTTGTATACTGTTCTTTGGGTGACTTATAAATAATCATATAAAGTATGTGTCCTGTATTATGTTGTTCCCCTTGCAAAATAAGCCGCACCAAACCAACACAGAATTTATTGGAAATAATAAGAAAACACTCCTGTGACCAGGCAGTATTCTAAATAGAAGTCCAAATTGTCTTTTTTATCCTGCTCTTATATGAATAAGCAGACCAAAGGAAAAAGTCAGTTACTCTTCTCAGTTCAAAGAAAACCAAGTATTTTGCATTACAAATGTTCCTCATACTCCAGTCTGGAGATAGGAAAGGCCTGCCAACTAACTTCTTTGTAAAAAAAACCTTTCTCCCAGGCAGAGGGAGCCCTTATCTCTCCATTCTTACTTACCCTAGTGTGCGCCTCAGAGGAATCTTTTTTCTGTATTTTTATTTTTAAGCTTAACCATATACATGATTTGAGTTAGCTTTCAACTTGGTATGTGCTATTTTCTTTTATCTGACTCTTTTACTTGACTTCTTACTTATAGCTAATTTAACTAAACTATTATGGTAATGTTTATTTGCTGGTTTTCTAAAAAGGCCAAACAGCTTTTTAGTAACATTATGAGCTTGGCTTTTTATAATTCTGAGGATAGCAGACTTGTGATCTTGAGACTTTTACTTCCTAAAATTATATTTGTTAAAACAATTGTGGGAGAAGACCACATTTGTTAAAATTATAACAAATTTTATTATACCAAATTATAACAATTTTAACATTTGTTCAAATTATAACAAATTATAACAACTTAATAGTTATGAGTTGACTTTACCTACAGATCTAGATGATAGTTCACTCAGTATGGCATTACTGACCTAACTCTATTTAATTCAATTTCCATTGAAGGATTTTACAAATTTTCTTAAATTCAGGAAATAAGGTAATATCACATTTTCCATTGTGAAAGTGCATTAGTAGTAAAATAAAGGGACTCCAAGAGATTGTTAAAGCTGCTAGGAAAAAAAATAAATAAATAAAGCTGCTAGAGTCTCCGTTTGTTTGTCCCTTATGTCTCACACAGGTGTGGTACTCTGAAGATGCAGCGGGGGAGTTTAAGCCTGGTGGAGTCAATGCCCAGGGTCCAGAGCAAAGGGACAACCAGGTATAGGACGGCCATGCCCCAGCATCCAGGCCTGGTTACCCCTGGAAAAGAATCCAAATCCCAGAGCTGTATGCTTGGGATTACTTGCAACTTGCAATCCCAAGTTGCATGCTTGAGGTTTTGGTCTGAAGCCATGGTAGAGAGGACCACACTGAGCTGCTCTGTAACTAGTCTGGGACAAGCTGAGTGAAAGAGGAATCAAGTCTGCTACAGTGGAGCTGACAAGAGAGAAGCAGCTTTAAGAGTGGTGTGGTTCCCCAAGGATGCTATCATAGCTGTTCCCAAGGCCCTCTGAGAGCATCGGGGCACCCTACAGATAGTAATGTAGGTAATGTAGGATGGGGGAAATGGGCATTGCAAGTCACCCTAGGGATTAGGAGTCTCTGGACCAGAGGAAAGGAAGGACAGGACCACAGATCCAGAAATCTAACTCTAAAGGGTGAGCCCAGAATTACTTTCCCATGAGGTTTTGGTGACTCTTTGTACTCAAGATCATCAAGTAGTAAACATTCTATCCTGTTTACTGCTGAGGTAATTCTCAGAGTAAGCTGTTCCCAGAACTCCCAGAGAAGAGTTAGTGAATAATTAGAGTGGTTGCCAAGGGAACAGGTTCCTCACCAACTGAAGCCAGTCACTGAGAACCTTCAAGAGTCCTGACTGATGATGACCAGGGAAGCAGAATTCCATGTAGGACTTTGGACAGATGGTGGGATTTGAGAACAAAGGAAGCTCCCCGACACAATCCTCAAAGCTAATAGGCCTGGCTGCCAGTCAGAGCTACAGGAGGAAGCTCACAACTTCTGAGAAGCATGGCCTGAGGAGCTTCCTGTGCTATTAACCAAACACTCAGAGAATTACAGATTTCCCCTTAGGAATAAAGCACACCAGAGTTAGGTTGTGCTGCCATTCCTTACAGCCATGGTTTAGCAGAAAGAGATATTTAATGTAGCCAAAGGGAGTGCATTCCAACCCCCCAGGAAAGCCCCAAACCATGGACTGTACCAAACACTATATGTACTTTTTCTCCTATACAAGGGGAAAGCCTGCCTGTGGTAAGATTTAATTTTTAGTGCCAGTAAGATTAATAATGATGATTAGAACAATTATAACAATACACTGTAATAAAAGTTATTTTAAACTTAGGAATCATTTATTTCTGGAGTCCTCCATTTGATGCTTTTGGGCTACTGTTGACTTCAGGTAACTGTAATTGTAGAAAGAAAAACTATACATGAGGGATTTCTGTATACTTAGGAAGCAACTTTTGTTTGGATTTGTTTTAAATATTTTTATTCTGAAACAATCTTAGACTTATAGAAAAGTTTCAAGCATAGTATTCATTTATTTTATCATCCCCAGCTCTGTCATTTATCCATCTATATAAAATCTTGGAGATAACGTCCCATTCCCCAACCCATTCAGTGACCAATGTATAAAATTTTTATTCAGGATATTATTCTCTTATAGAGTCACAGTACAAGGATCGAAATCACCAAAATAACACAGGTGCAGTACTATTAACTAATCAACAAACCCTATTGAAATTTGAACAATTTTATACTGCTCTACGTTTTAACCAAAGAAAGGAAAAATTCCTCCAGCTCTGGGATCCAATCCAGGTCTATATATTACACTTAGATGCCCTGTCCTTTTAGTTTCCTTTAATATGAAACAGTTCCTCAATCACACCTTTGTCTTTCATGACTTTAACATTTTTGAAGCATACAGACCATTTCTTCTGAAGAATGTCCCTCAGTTTGGGTTTAATTGATGTTTTCTCAAGATTCTAAGGCCAAGTTCTGTGTTGTGGGCAGAAATACATAAAACAATTTGTGTACTTCTTGGTATGCTGTATCAGGAAGCAAATGATGTCCCTTTGTCTAACAGGTGGTGATGTTTATGTTCATTCCTCAGCTAAGATGCATCTGCCCGCTTTCTCCACCATGAAATTCCTATTTTCCCTCTGCAGTTAATAAATGTCTTTGGGGGAGTTACTTTGACACTGTGTGTCTTGTTTCTCCTCACTCAATCATCTTTTCATCCACTGATGATTCTTACTGGAAACTACTTTAACTACAGTGTGTGGTAAATGGTGGTTTTCTAATTCCATAATCTCTTCAGCACTGGTTAGTTGGTACTCTACTACAAGGAAGAGCTTCTCCTCACTCATCCACCCAAATGAACTCATGGATTCTTATTTGATTATGTGGTTTATAATCTATTATGATCATTATTAATTTTAATGCTCAAATAGTCCCAGTGTTGGCCAGTAACAAAGCCTTTCAGCTGAGCTGCTGTGGTTTGTACACGTCCTCATCAGCCTTTGAGCAGTTCATTCCTTTCTAATGTAGAAATACGTCTGACCACAGAAATTAGCTATTTCTTCAAGAAGCCCTAATTCCTTTTATTGAAATATATTTTGAAACCAAGCTGTGAAGTATGTTCACACTCTGTGTATTTGAGTGTTCTTGCACATGTGTTTCCATTTAAAACAAAAATATAGTTAGGTTTAATTGTTTTATTTATAATCAATTTAGGGTTCTCTCTCTATGATTCTATATATTTATATTTTGAACATATGAAGTATTATTTTAAATGTCAAAACTATATACTCCCCTTGCCTCCTTTCTATCCTGTTCCTTTTTTTTTTTTTTTGAGACAGGATTTCACTATGTAGTCTAAGCTGCCCTAGAACCCACATCAATCCTCCTGCCTCAGCCCTCCCTCAGATTACAGGTGTGCACCACTGTTATGGCTGATACATTGTGTCAACTTGGGGAGTCTAGAAAGTGACTCAGCAGTTCTACATCCTGGGGTGCAAAGGACATGCCCTTCCTGCTCTAGGATGTTATTCATTGTATCAGTGTGAGAAGTTTAGAAGGTTAACTATGTGAATGCCGCCCCCTGGGCAGGGGTAGCCTTCTTACAGTGTAAGGGAGAGAAAGAGGCTGCTTGCTGCCATTCCCCCTTTGCTCTTGTTGCTTTGCTGTGTCTTCTGCCTGGGAGCCAACCAAGTATGGACTGAAACCTCCACAAACTGTGAGCCAAATAAACCTTTCCTTCCTTCATTTTGGGAGTTGGGTATTTTGTCTCAGCAACAAGAGAAAAGTAACTAAGACAACCACCTTGTCTGGCTTCTACCCTCTTCCTATCCCCCAAACCTTCACACCCCATTCCCAACCACCATGGCCACTCTTGCAGCCAATCTTAGTTTCTGGTTTATCTTTCTTATGTTTTATTTTGCAGAAATGAACAGACACATGTATATTTTCCCCTTATTTTCTACTGAAAATGTACATAGTACAGGTGCTATTTTTCTTTTTATCTAACAAAATACACTGGCAATCACTCTATACCATCAATTTAAGAGAAAAGGGATTTCAATATACTTTTAGTTGGCATTTACCTGAGAATGAGTTTAAATATCCTTTCATATGTCTAAGGTTATTATGCCTTTTATCTTTCCATTTGGAAAACTTCATTAAAGCTTTAACACTTTGTTAACAATTACATTTTCCACTCAATTTGTTAGTCAGATGCTAGAAGTTATACACTTTCTTAACAATTACTCCATCCTTTAATTTTTCATGATAAAATTGTATCATGACTATGCTTTAATTCTTGATGCACATATATTCACTGTGAAATTTTTGTTGTTGTTATTGTTGTTGTTGGGTTTCTTTGGTGCCAGGAATCAAACTCAGGGCCTGGCACTTGCCAGGCAGGTGCTGTGCCACTGAGCTACATCCCTGGCCCCTCACTGTGAAATTTTTACTAGATACTATACTTATGACTTGTATACTTTCAAAGCTCATTTTGAAATGTCTTAGTCAGTTTAATTCTCTGATAAATTACTGGTGTCTTTCCTGCCTGGTGCCTAAGGAAAACTCAGTGATTCCCAGATTCATTCCTAGAATCACTATGATGGTGCTAAAGAGAAAGTAGCTCTCTGGAGGAGGGACCCTTCCCTCTCTGCACCGTGGAGCCCCCTCTGCACCAAGGAGCCCCCTCTGCCAGCCTCCAAAACAGCACCAAATATTGGCAGCTCTGAACATTTCTTAACTGACCAACTGGGGACAGAGGAGGGTTTATCAAGTAAATAGCCATGAGATTCCTGAGATTAATTATGAACAGCCATGAGATTAATTTTCATCTGGAGCCCTTCTTTTGTACCTTGGTAAGAGATGGCTCACATTTTGCCCATAATGTTCATGGATAGTAGGGGGAAATAGATGAAATCAAGTCATTAACTGTTACAGCCTACTTAGAGGAAGTCAGAAAGACCTAGATTTTTCTGCCATTCATTGCACCATTCTTGCAAAGCTGAGATTAAATGAGGTACTACCTCTCCTCTTCAGCATATCTGGTATGGGAGAAATTGATCATCAAAACAGAACTGCTGTGGGGCATGGAAGGAGGAACCTGTTAGAGCTACTTGTCTTTTGCTGTTTTCTCTGAACAGTCCAAAAGGAGGAGGAGTTGGTGGCCCTGAGGAGCTACACTGCTGCAGGCATGAGGAGCATGCTTCCTGTCATGAAGAGCAGCCTTGCAGTCTGGGGCATCTCCAAGCAGGAGCCAGGAAGGAGGTTTGGGAGAGGTGACCACAGTAGCTGTCATGAAAGAAGGCTATACAGAGTTGGCAGAAATCAAAGATAAACTTCCATCTTCATGCTTTCGCACAGAACTGGCAGATGATGCTGAATATTTCAAGGACTTTCTAAGAATGACATTGATACATATCGTGATCTTTCAAAGGAAGTGAGGAAGATGCATCAGGGGAAGCTCCTTACCACGGCAGAACAGACGGCTTGACACATGCTGGGCTTCCTGTCCACTGCATGGCCTGCTGAACATGACAGTGAACACATACACTCACCTTCCACCCTACACCCTCTCCACTTGGAGAAGTGCTGGGGTAGGAGCCATTCCAGCTGCAAAAACCAGTGTCCCACACCCAGATTGCACCAAGCTCACAGTGCATTGGTCTGGCCCCAGGCTCCAAAGGTGTACTGTATTTCCCACACTTGCGCCATGCAGGTCTGCAGCACAAGCCCGTAGGCACCAGAGGGCTCCCTCCTAATCTCCAGGCACCTCTGTGTGTCCCTGTTGATGACAGCGCCTCCCTAGAGGGGAGAAGAGACAGAGTCAAGGTGCTGAAATGTATCCGGAACCAGTTCCTGCCTTTCCTCGTGAAGGCTTAACCAACATTCAGCAGAAAACTTATGGGCATTGGTGCAGTGCTGGAGTCAGGATTGAATCCTTGTTCCCCACATACAAACCACCTGGCCACAGGCAGATGACCTAACCTGTCCAAGTCTCAGTTTCCTCAGACAAGAAATGGGTTTAGAATTAATTTTGACGTTGAAGTTTGATGTACAAATTTAGTACCCAGCACCTCTAAGAAGGAAGGAGAAAGAGAAGAAGAGGAAGGAGGGTAGAACTAGGATTAACATTGTTTGGGGATTTTGTGGCAGACACATGGAAGCAGGGCAAGAAATCTGAGTTCAACTCTGCAGTCACCCCTTCTCACAGGGCAGAGGAGAAAGGGGCTTCCTTATCTGTTCCATGTGCTCCTCTGATTCCTCGAGCTCCTTCCTGTACCTTTGGCTCAGGATCTCACCATCTGTCCAAGTCACCACCTGTCTGGAGCCTTCCCTCTGCACATCACTCTGCATGCCTTCTCAGGCTGTCCCCTAGGAACTGGGCCGAGGTTACCCCTTTCCCTGCCCACCATCTGCTACCATCGAGTGGGAAACCCTGGCCACACTTAGCTCATAATCACCAAGGTTTTTAACACTCTGACCTCCAAGTCTGGGGCTCCTCTCTGTTCAACACTTCCCTGCCTCTCATTTCTTCCAATTGCAAAGTGAACCCCTACAAATTCAGCTGTCCTGGACTCCCTGGGCCCCCATTCCTGCCTCCTCAGGGCATCTGCATGAGTCCTAGGGCATTTCCTGTGCCACTCCACAGCACCCTTCTCTCGGCTGCTGCTTTCAACTACAGAGGTCCTAGCAGAGAACCCAGCTGAGCAAGCCTTGCTTACCAATGCCCACCGCAGCCTGGCCATAGGACTGGGCTTGCTACTCTTCTAGGTCATGCCTTGTCCCTCCATCCCACTCCTGAACACTCACCAAATGCCAAAAAGATCACACTTCTACCCCATCTGCATTTTCTCCTGAAAGCCATGAGCCACCCACAACTGCAGCGTCACAGTGATCTCAGTGGAGCCCCTCTGTGTAGCAGCCCCTCAATGCTCTGAGCCCAGTTGCCCTAGACATAAGACCCTTCTTCTGTCTGACATTTTCTCTCTTTAAGGACTCATTTGAATGGCTATGTAATATTCAGTAAGCAAAACACTGCAGTACTACTGGACATTTTAATATTTCCTAATTTGATACGGTGATAACAAGATTGGTCTACATGTTGAACTATTTCCTAAGTTAATATATTGTCCTAAAGGAGAATTAGTACCTTTAAAAGGGTCATAATTAGGGGTTTTGTTAGTATCAGGGCAAATTGCTGTTGGGCCTGGGCTCAACGTACCCCCAACAGCAGTGAACATTTTCAATGCCTCAGTGTCTGTGAACATTTTCAATACTTGACTACAGAACTGTCCTCCTCAAGCCCCTCAGAGCCTCTCTTTGTACTGAGTGTCCATTCCACCTTGACTTTATTCCAGCTATGTCACCACACCCAACGTTAGGCTCCTCCTCTCAAAGCTCACATGTCCCAGAGGGCCTCAGAGCTCTGCATCTCTCTGAACTGGGTCCCCTGGTCACAGGCACAGCTCCCTTACACTCCCAGGAGTCCAAAGCCTCTTGTGGCCAATCAAAATGCAGAACACTGAGGCAGGAAGTAAAAGGGATTAACTTGCCTGTTTGGGTTACTTTTCTCATTGTTGAGACAAAATATACAACTCGTAAAGTTAAAAGAGGAAAAATTTATTGTAGCTCAGTTTGTAACAGTGTCAGTCCAGAGTTGGCTTTAAGGCAGGGTAGCATGGCAGAGAAGCATCACAAAGGAGAAACAGTTCATGGTGGACAGAAGGCAGCAAAGCAGTAAAAAGGCAGCAAGTGATAAAAGCAGCCCTCTTTCTGTCCCTTATATTCTATCCAGGCTACATGCCCTTAGGGCAGGTAGCACTCAGACCCAGGAGGGCCTTCCCATTACCCACACCCAGAACTATGCCCGAACAATCAGTGAACTGTTTTAGTAATCTCACATCCTTAACCCTAGTATCACACACACTAGATCCACCTATGCCTGCATGAGGCTTTGGGGGCACATCTAGACATAAGCCATAAGATGGCCTCATATCTGTCTTAATTTTGGAAAACACCTTTGATATTTTCAGTAGAATGAATTTGTAAGTTGTGCCTACAAAATAGATTGAACACAAGTGGGATCAATGTCCAGCCAAAGTCATTTTCACACCTGAAAATATGTGACATAAGACAGGCGGGAAAGGATTACTCTGGAAAAACCAACTCTAACAAACTTAAAATCGGGTAATATGCCAAGAACTACCTGATCACCTTCCTCATTAATTTACAAAGTTCTTGACATAGTCTTCATGAAAAGGGACCCAGTCTGGACTTAAGAGTAGCAGGCAGTATGTCCCTAGATGTCCTGCAGTCCAGGTCTCATTCTCAGCCGCAATTGCTGTTCTGTTCACCAACTTCAGGCAGCTGAGGACGAAATCTCCCAAAATCCCCTGGGGAGAAAAGCTTCTGGATATTTGGGATGCATGGTTCTTTAGGATAAATAACATTTTAAAATCCCAAGAGATTTAAAATAAAATATAAATGCTAATGAAGTCGATCTTATAATATTTGTTAAAGACTCTGTGTGTATTTGCTATTTTTAAGTTTTTGTGTTTAAGAAAAATTGGCATCTTACAAAATAGACTGGTGATACCAGTTTTAAAATGTGTAATTGGATAATTAGATGTATGATTTCATGTTGAGGTTTTATTTTGTAAACACTTTTGAAATGTTTGAGAGATTTAAAAATCTTGAAATCAGTAGATTTAAAGTCAGATTCTTGATGTTCTTAAGAAAGGAAAGATAATATATTACATTTATAAGTAGCCCCCATAGTCATTGTTATGGTTTGTATCTAGATGTCCCTTCAAAGTCTCATGCACTCATGGATGAGGTTCCTGGGAGGTGGCTAAATCATGGGTGTGTGATGCTGGATTAGGGTATGTGATACTGGGCTTAAGGGTGTGTGATAATTAAATTAGTCTAGTGATTGGTTTAGCATAGTTCTGGGTATGGGAAGATCCACCCTGGTTGGGGGTGTCACTATCCAATAGGCTTGTAGGTTGAATGGAATAAAAGAGAAAGGAAGGTTGCGTGCTGCTGCTTCAGCACTGCCTGCCTATCCTGCCATGGACTGTTTCTCCTCTGTCATGCTGCCCTGCCTTTAGGTCAGCCAATTATGGACTCCACGGACTATGAGCTAAAATAAACCTTTCCTCTTTTAACTTATAGGTGTCAGATATTTTGTCTCAGCAACAAGAAATTACCTAAGACAATGGTTAAAGAAATTCAACTTATTAAATTGTAAAATTCCCTTATAAAAGTAATTGTTAAAACTTGCCAGGCATATAGATAAAGTAATAAGACTATTATGGATATCAAAAACTCACATTTAGCCTACCAGACTTACTGCATGCTCCATAAACTTAATTTAAAAAAAAACATGTGGACCCTGAACGTAAGCCAGTACCAGTGTGCTCAGAGACAGGAGTACGTGACTGGGGCAGATCATTATGTCCTTCACCAAATGTCAAGTCCACCAAAGTGGACTGAGAATACAGAAGCTTTCAGAGCAACCCCAACAAGAGGCACAGTCACGTGTAGTCACATGGTCAGCCAAGTCCCTCATACCATCGTCATACAAATCGTGAACTTTGCCAAATTTCCTCTACCTTCTCCTTCTTAGTATGAGGAGGAAGTGAAAGACAGGGCTTTGACCTTTATCCCAGTCAGATTTTAGCACAGTCTTATCACCATTAATAATGAAAACTCATGACAGTGGCTAATAGTGTCTAATATTTAACGGACATGCCTGTGTGCTGGGCACTATGCCACATGCTGTTATTGCTATCTCATTTAATCATCCCAACAGGTCTGTAAGTAGATATTATAATCTCCATTTAGAGATGAACACACTGAGCTTCAGAGAAGAGCAGGAACTTGCAAAAGGTGGCTGAGCTAGAATTTAAACCTAAGCTCCATCAAGCTATAACAGGCCCTAATATCTCCAAACTTAACCACCCTACCTTAGGAGATGGTGCATTTCACACTCACTTTCAGTTTATAGTCGTTTTCCCTACACATTGCCAGGAAAACTAACTTTCTTAAAACCCTATGAAACCTGAGGCTTTCTTATCATATTTGAATATATCTGTACTTAAAAGTCAGCATGGGCTGGGAATGTAGCTCAGCAATAGAATGTGAAAGACTCTGGGTTCAGTCCCTAGCACCAGAAAAAAATAACAACAACAAAAAGCATGAGACTCACCTGCTTAAAATCCCAATATATGTGCAGTTTATTCTGGGCTGCGTTAGAACACTTCTCCAAAGTAGGCTTCTCCCTGTGCCCTGGGTCGGTCAGGCAAAGGTCATCCCTGAGAACCTCTGCAACCAGTGGTCCTACATAGAACTCCCCAGTCAGGAGGTAGTAGACATTCTAAAAGAGAGCAAGGGATCTGCTGAGGGAAAGCCCAGCTGAAGCTGAAAAGCTGTAGACCTCGACAGTGGATTTGCAGGTAGGAAACCTCTCTTCAAGTTCCCAAGTGGACACCACCTGCTAGATGAACATGCACAAGAGGCTGTTTTTGTACCTCAGTTCCTCCAGCTGTTAAGCAGGAAGAACATCTATCAGGCATTCCTTAAAAGAGGCCTATGAGGGCAACATGCAAAAGAGGACAACAAATGTGATGATTCTTCTGGCTGCATCTCATATTTGGAGCTAGATCCCTCTACCCTGTGGAGGGAACTTCCAATCCCTCTCTCTGCTTCTGCTCTGCAAGAACAGTGTGGGCAGTTTCCCCCAAACACACTTCAGGGTATACAGGAGCAGGAGGGGGAAAGGGATGGACTGGAGGTGACTGTTAATGAAATACTACCCAGAGAGGGCACATAGCCAAGATGCCTGTCCTAGAAATGGAACTGTCTTGCTGTGACTTTTTGAATGAACCAAGAAGTGCTTCTTTATGAAGATTCCTCCCTTACCTGTTAGCCAGGATGCTCAGTCCCCACCCCCCATCACCCCAAACTGCATCTGGCAGAGATTTCCAGGCACTGAGCCTAAACAGACCTGGCCTGCTGGATGGGGAGGAGTGGAAGGTACCTGTGAACTGAACTCATGGCATGCATACATGATGGGGGTATTGCCCGGAACAGGTCCGCGATCCAGGCAGACACCTTTATCCAAGGAATTTTTCATCTGAAGGGAAAAAGCATGACAACACTGTTAGAAAGAGGCAGAAAAAGAGGACACTAAGCCTCCCTAAGCCCTGCAATTTCCTTGTACAGTAAGAACACAAAACCCACTAGCCTAGTCAGGCAGGCATGGTAGCACACACTAAAGTCTCAGCACTTGGGAGGCTCAAACAGGAAAGTCACAAGTTCCAGCCCAGCCTGGATGGTTTAACAAGACCTTACCTCACAATAAAGAATAACAAAAAAGGGTTAAAGATGTGGCTCTGTGTGACAGCCCTGGCTTCAATCTCAAGTACTGCAAAAAAATAGAAAGGAAAGAAGAGATGGAAAAAGAGAAGGAAGGAAGAGAAAAAAGAAAAAAGAAAATAAAAGGAAAGAAAAGAAATCACCAGCCAAAAGTAGAGCCTGTGATCCTGGCAGCATTTGCTATGCACTGGAAAACTCATAAATGCTTAGGGGAGATAGTGCTGTGATGTGGCTTCCTGTGCACATCACCACCTGGGCAGACAGAGAAACTGAGAAGTCACCAGGGGCTGCCGCTGGTCCAGGGACTAGAGGCAGAGGGAAGGGAAAGAAGCAGGAATTGAGGAGCAAGAAAGCAAAGGCTCAGGATAGAGAGGGGTAGAACAGGAATCCTGGGCAGTATGGGTTTGAGCTGGAAGGCATATAATCTGGATTTCGCTGTCTTTGACAACCTAAACTTTTAAAATCTGAAAATGCAATTTCATAATACATACTCTTCCATAGCCCACAATATTAAGGATAGGCTTCAGCGCTGGATAAACATTTTTCAGGTACCAGTCAAACGTTTTACATTTCAGGTTCTCCCGGAGTACCCTTTTGGAAGAGATGTCTCCATAATCAATCCCAGAGTTCTGAAGGAGAAAACAGAAAAGCACCATGAGTTTCTGCGCCTCGTTCCATGTTCCCTCATTAACTCCACCGAGAGTATGCAGACCATGAATGAAGGAATTGAGGATTATCCTGGTGGCCAGGAAGTAACCACCGTGTTTTATATTTTCAGAGAAAGTGGAAAAGCCTTGAACCCTAGGACTCTTCCACAGACATTTGCAAAGCCTGCAAGTGGGGGTCAATTCCAGTTTATCCCTTAGGGGTTTTTACAATGATATTTTCTTCAACAAGGCACATAATATTCCTCATGATGGTCCAAAAGGCTTTAAAAGGAATTCTAGCATCCAGAACTGGAGGCTGGAGGAGATTCCCTAGAAGTGATATTTGTGGGTAATCAAAGTGAAAAGATAAGAAAGAGGCAAATTAAGAGGGAAATGTAGAAACCACATGGGTATCTGCCCTTCACCCAGAACATTCCTTTGAGGTTCATTTCAGATTACCCTTTGCAGATTGTTCACTGGGTCAGGGACAGTTCCCTCTACAGATTGGTACAGTCACAAATATGACTCTGCAGAGGAAAGAAAAAGGAGAGTACATATTTTCTATCATACCTTGGTTTACTGGACACCAGAACAAAGTCTTCCCCATGTTTTCAAACAAAAAGCTAACTGTAGATTATTGGCATTTTGATAAGGAACTTTTATTTATGTTTTGTTTTGTTGCTTTTGTTTGCTTTGGTTTGGTTGGTTTATTTGTGTGGTACTGAGTTGGAACATGTGATCCTCATGCCTTAGCTTCTCAGAGGGCTGGGATTACAGGTGTGTGTCACCATGGGTGCCCAAAGGGAGGGCTTTGGTGATGATGAATTCTGAAGAAGTCTCAGGCATTTCTGTACACATTTAACTTCTCCACCCATGTGCTTCATGTTTAACCAGGCTCCATCTTGTTTCCAGACTGTCCCTTCTAGATCTATTCCATTGTCTTCATCACCCTGACTCTCTGGCTCTCTGGAAGCTACTTCTGAGATCCAGAGTGGTGGAAGGGGGGAGTTTGATGATGAGATGATTGTTCTCTGTATGCCAAATGCTCTTAAGCCCAGAGCCAGAGCAAGGGAAGTAGGTGGCAATATATCACCCCAAACTCAGGCAACCAGGGCAGCACATATGGACTCATCCAAGTGGATTCTCCTCATTCAAGTGTCTCCAATGAAATCACAGTACCTACCTCCACGATGCCACATGTTTCTGCCATGCTTGTATCATCTTAAAGCTGGGAATACCTGATATCCAATTGTTCCCCCAAAGAATCTCCCAGTGTGGGAGAAGGATGACAAATAGACTACCTTGGTTGAAGTGTCATCTCTACTACTTACTACCTGCACCTGTGCTACCTTTAACTAAACCCTTCCAACTCTCTGTGACTTGGCTTTCTTGTCTATGAATATATCCCACAGATATATCAAGGGGTTCATGAATTAATTTATAAAACAGTGTCTGGACTCCCAGAAGATGGTAGAATGGTGAGCACAGAGAAACAGCCCTTCTGGGATTTGTCATCTAGATGCTGAAATACAACAATGTGAGGAAGAGAAGGAAGAGGGAAGTGAGTGTCCACCATCCACAAGTATTTGAAACAAGAAATGGAGCGCACAGGTAGAGCAAAGAGAAGGACTAAAATACAGAGGAAGGAGATGGCAAGTGGCACTTTCTTCCTGAGCCCTGGCTCAAGACATGGGAGGGCAGCTTGAATCTGCACATGCATAGTGACAATTAGCAACTCCACAGGCCTCAGTGGAGAAATGCACCAGTGGAATGGACCACTGGACACTGCAGACTGCAGTGGCTAGTGAGTAATTCAGGTTCAGATGCACCCCAGGTAAGGGTGATTGGCCTGTTGCCATTTTGGAAAGGGGCAAACTGAACTCAGGACTCAAGGCAGCTGCAGGTTGGCTCCATCTAATGGTTCCCAGTGTCAAGGTGAGGTGTAGCCAAGTGCAAGCCAGCAACAGGTCAGGGAGTGGAGTTCAAACAAGCAGGGAGCCAAGTTCAAGACAGTAGAAGGCCCCTGGAATGTTGTGGGATGAACAACTCAGGTCCCAGCCTCACAGCTAGAAATAAGAATGAAGGAACTGAGGATTATCCTGGTGGCCAGGAAATAATCATTCTGTTTTGTATTTCCAGAGAAAGTGGAAAAGCCTTGAACCCTAGGACCTCTGCTCATTCCTGAACTTTAGTGGAACTAAAAGTGCAGGTTTGCTGGGATTATCCAACATCATGATTCTACTTCTGGCTTGCTAGGCTTAGTCAATACAGATCTGGGCTCCATCTGTCCCCCCTGTCTACCAATGACAGCACAGACATGTTCTGAAGTGGACATTTTTTTTTTTTTTTTGGCCCCTGTTCTTTTTTTTTTTTTGCTTTTTAAATTTTAAAAAAATTGAACTTTTAAATTAAAAATTTTTTTTTATCTTTTGCTGATTTATTTGTTTTTTATTTTGATTTTATACAGGTGTGACCATTGTTTCTAGCTTTTGTTTTGTTGTTTTGTTCTGTTGTTTCTGTTTTTTCCTTCTTTCTTTGCCTTCTGTCTTCTTCATCACTTCCCAAAGCTTGTGTAATCTTCCTTTGTCCTCAAGCCTTGCTTTTAATTTCTTTCTTTTGTTCTTTCTCCCTATTTTCCCCCTAACCTCTTTTAAATTTTCCCCTCTGAATGTAAAATCACAATATTGAGGGAATATTTATTGTATATGATTTTCTGGCTTGTTTTACATTTTGCTATATAACTACAAATATTGTTCATTTGATTAAAGGTGGCAAATTAATAGTTATCAGAGTTTCTCATTTTAGGTTGTGTTTGATGCTGTTGTTATTACTGACTGTATTATTCTAGCTGAGGTGACCTAATTGTTCTAATCAGTTGTTCTTCCTTGTATGCCAAGACCAAGGTTGCCAGAGAGTCATAAACAATATTATAAGCCAAAGCCAAAGAACCAAGGGCTAGGTCAAATAGGCAGCAACTTCCTATCCCAAATAAGTTGAAGAGGTAGGATCTTGCAATACACTCAAAACTCAAAAGCTAACTACACCTGAAAGATATCTCTAAGAAGTAGTCATTTCCTAACAGTCCTGGATACTATCAATAAAGATACCTACCATAAACAATTTATAAGCGTCAATGCAGGAATTAAACTAAAAAATAAAATGAAAAGACATGAAAGCAAGCTGCAACTCATGATTTCCAGCTCAGCAAAAACAAACCCAAGTGGCAATCAGGTGGAACAGTTTGAAAACCATCCATCTGAACTCTCTGAAATGGTAACAGTGGAAGAAACAAAGCACATGAATAAGTCTCTAGAAAGAATCAAATCAGAAATAATTTCTCAGATAATTTCAGAGGTGGTGACCATAATGAAGGGTATGATTAGTGAACCTAGAGTAGATACAGATTTTTAAAAAAATAAAAGAGCTTAGGAGCATGATAGAAACCATGAATGCCCAACATAGGAAAGAAATGGAATCCACAAAACAGATTCAATCTGATATTAGAAAGTCTATTGAAAGTATACAAAGCAGAATGAATCAATATGAGGACAGAATATCAGATACACAAGACAGGATTGTGGTTAGCAATAATGAAAAGAAAGATTTCTCTAAAATAGCAAAGGGGGCTGGGGATATGGCTCAGTGGCACAAGTGCCTGTCTGCCAAGCACAAGGTCCTGAGTTCAATTCTCAGTACCAAATAAATAAATAA
>NW_004955413.1:2526101-2554476 GCF_000276665.1 Chinchilla lanigera | reverse complement strand
AAAAAGTCAACAAAGAAGTATCAGAGCTGAACCAAACTTTTGAACAAATGGTTTTAGTAGATGTGTACAGAGTGTTCTACTCCACAACATCAGAATACACATTCTCTCAGTTTCACATGGGATCTTCTACCAAACAGACTATGCACTAGGTCACAGAACATGCTTAAGTAAATGCAAAGGAATTGAAATTATCTCATACTTGTTGTCAGACTATAGTGCAATGATATTGGGAAACAATGGCAAAAAGTCACAAAAACTTCATAAACATGTAGAAATTAAATAACACCCTCCTGAACAACCAGTGGGTCATAAATGAAATTAAAGAAGAAATTAGACAGTTTCTAAATTAAGTGATAATGACAATACAACATACTGGAACTTATGGAAAAATTGAAAACAATCTTACAATGGAAATTTACAGCAGTAAATACTCATATTGGGAAAACAGAGTGAAATAAATAAATTATTGAACCTCAACCTTCTAGAAAACAAAGAACAAAAGAAGAAGAAGGAGGAGGAGAAGGAGAAGAAGCAGGAGGAGAAGGAGGAGAAAAAGGGAAAGCCCAAAGCTCATACAAGGGAGGCAATTATAAAGATCAGAGCAGAAATTAATGCAAGTGAAACTCAGAAAATAATATAAAGAGTCAATAAATTGAAGAGATGGTTCTTTGAAAAATTAAATAAAATTGACAAATGTTTAGCAAACCTTACCAAAAAAGGGAAAGAAAAGACCCAAATCCATGGAATTAAGTATGAAAAGGGTGAAATCACAATGAATCCTGTGGAAATCTAGATCATCAATACCTACTTTAAGAACCTTTATTCTTATAAGATGGAAAACACAGAAAAATGGACAGGTTCTTAGACACATATGAATTACCAAAGCTGAATTGAGAAGATATAAAAATTCTAAATAACATAATATCTATCAATGAAATTGAAGATGTAATTAAAAACCTACCAACAAAGAAAAGCTCAGGTCCTAACAGATTCCACAGGAAACCTACAAGAATCCTGGCAGATTGTACAACTGAATTCTACAAGAAATTTAGAGAAGATCCAATTCCACTACTCCTCAAACTCTCTAATAAAATTAAAAAGGAAACAATACTCCCAAACTCATTCCTTTAAGCAAGAATTACCCTGATACCAAAACCAGAGAAGGTCCCAACTAAGAATGAGAACTATAGGCCCATCTCCCTAATAGATGCAAAAATCTTCAGTAAGATACTGGCAAACAGAAGGCAGCAAATTGTGAAGAAGATTATGCGTTGTGATCAAGTATGATTCATCCCAGGGACACAGGGATGGTTCAGCATAAACCAGTCAATAAATATAATATACCATATTAACAGAACCAAGGATAAAACACTACATGATCATCTCAATAGGTGCATAAAAAGCATTTAACAAAGTCCAACACTCCACTCATGATTTTAAAAAGTACACAAAATTGTAATAGATGATCTTTATCTCAGCCTGATAAAAGCCACCTACTATGGCTTATGTTTAGATATTCCTCCAAAGGCTCATGCAGTTGTATGTGGGGTCTTCTCAGAGATGGCTGAATCTAGAGTGTGTGATTGACCATGGCACAATGAAGATTAAGGGTGGGTGATTACTTGATCAGTCAACGGATTGGTCTGGCACCACCCTAATCTTGGTACCCTAGACAGAATATAAAGGGGGCAGAAAAAAGCTGCTAAGGTCCCTGCTTGTTTCATTGCCTTCCACCCACCATGAACTTTTTCTTCTCTGTGATGCCTGTGTACTGTGCCACCCTGCCTTGGAGCCAGCCAATTATAGACTGAAACCTCTACAAACTGTGAGCTAAATAAAACTTCCCTCCTTTAACTTTGGGTGTCTAGTATTCTGTTTCAGCAATGAGAGAAAAGTAACTAAGACACCACCTATGACAAACCCACAGCCAGTATCATACTAAATAGTCAAAAAGCTGAAAGCTTTCACTCTGAAATCAGGAACAAGACAAGGATATCCATTATCACCACTCTTACTTAATATAGTTCTGGAAACACTAGCCAGAGAAATGAGAAAAGAGAAAGAAATAAAAGGAATAATGTTAGGAAAGGAAGAAATTATATTATCATCATTTGAAGACGATGTAAAAGACCCCAACAACTCACCAAGACTGCTAGATTTAATAACCAAATTTATTAGCATAGCTGGACACAGACTCAACACTCAAAAATCATAGCATTCCTGCACACAAATAGCAAACTCACTGAGAAAGAAATTAGAGAAACAACACCTTTCATAATAGTATCCAAAAAAATGAAATACTTAGGGATCAATCTAATGCATGATATAAAAAAGAAGTAAAGAAGGATAAACTTGAGACATGCACCCCTGTAATCCCAGCACTCAGGAGGCTGAGGTAGGAGGATCACTGCAAGTTCAAGGCCAGCATGGGCTACAAAGTGAGGTGAAGGCCAGCCTGAATTGCATAAGACCAAGTCTCAGACAAAAAATAAAAAAATAAACTTGAGACATTTCTAGGTAAATAGATGGACTTTGATACCATACTTTTAAGTGAAACATATCAGACACACATGTTCAAATATCACATGGTTTCTCTGGTGTGAGAAACCAAAAGGGTAAATAAGGACAAAATGTATAACAGGTACTGTGAAATAGGAAGAAAATGTTCAAACGGGAAGCATAACTAGTGAGGGGGAAAGGAAGGGAAAAGTTATTTTAAAAAGAGAGAGAATGGAAGGACAAAAGGAAACAAAGCTCTTGTAAGTAAGGATGGAAAGAGGGCTTGAAGGGAAGGGAGAGAATGGGAAAAAAGAAGATATATTAAGTACAGGTACAAATTCCCTATGATGACTGTGATCATTATGTATATCTAGAATGCACCAATAAAATTAATATAAAAAGTCAAAGTAAGTAACTAAATAAAAGTGTCTGGAATGCAGCATTGTTATACAAGTGCAAAATGTCACTATTGCCGTACTCTCTGGATATCACCTGAATGTTTTAGAGCTGGGAAGACGTATTCTTTCTACTCCTTCCCATTTCCCACTATTACCACCACCTCCTCCATTCTCCATTCTCTTCTGCTTCCATTTAGCCCATGACGAACCTGAAGTGGTAAGTTCCAGGCCAGGTAGACCATGTATTTATACTCATCCATCCAGGTCTCGGCCACACGCAAGGCATTGCGCTTTAAGGAAAGACTTAGATCCAAGGCGTAGGGCTTGTGGTGTCGCTCCAGATGACCTACTCGGGAGCAGGGTAAGACCTCGATCTTCCCTCCACACTGCCATACCTGAAAGGGAAGGATGGACTCAGCTGCATGGGCTGGGTCTACAGTCAGTGAACTGCAAGACTCCTTGACTCACAGAATGATCCTAAAAATTATTTAAAGACTATTTTTGTCCTCCAACTCCCACCCATAGGTTGCTTCACCATCTTACCTAAACTATCCTTCCTTAAGAGTCTACTGAAGTGCTTCTCTCCTGTCATCAAACAGCTACTGAAATCCCACCTCCTTCAGGAAGTTCTCCTAAAAGGACCCAAAGAGGGGCACTTCTGTTTCCTAAGTCCTAAGGAAAGTGCCTAAGTCCTGAGAGGAACTGTCCTGAGCCCTTCTCACTAGACTTAGCTTCTCATTAGCCTTCCTGCCTGCATGTTAGATACAGGACCAAGGGGCAGACAGACTTTGAGGTGGCCTCCATGACCCCTCCACCTGGGGTCCACACCCTTGCCTAATCTCCTTCCCCTGATTGTGAGCCTATGACCATTTTCTGACCAACAGAATATGACAAAGGGTATAGAACATACTTGATCACACATCTGTGGGTACATGACACAAGACTGTAGTATTCATCTGGCTGTGAGACAGGATCTCATGGGCTTTCAAGAAGCCAGCAAAAATGTTGTGAGCTACTTTATGAGAAGGGCCACATGGCAAGAAGCCAAGAGTGGCCTCCAACTGATGTGTCAAACACTGATTGTTCCCTCAGTGTGGAAGACATGAAGGAACTGAGTACTGCCAACAATCATGTGGTCCTCAAAGCAGATCCTTCTCCAGTCCATCCTCTGTGAGAACCCAACCCTGGTCTACACCTTGGCTTCATTCTTGCTGAGGACCCAGCTAAGTTATAGACCCCTGACCTATGGGAGCTGCAGGATAAAGAATGCATCTTGCTTTAAGACACTAGGTTCATGATAATATTGTTACAAAGCAGTAGGTATCAGTGCAAAAGCTATCATGACTTAAGATCCTATAAATGTTCTTCCTTACCACCTCGATGGGTGTGAACATACTCTTTAAAATATGCATTCTAATATTGGGCTTAGAAAACATTTTCATCCAAATGGACACTAGAACTATCTAATCATGTTGGGTTGATATCATGCAACCTGTGTCCAGGTGAGTTTCAGTTCTTAGGAGCTAACTTGCTCCCAAGCAGCAGTTAAAGCCTACTGTACTCAGGCCAGTGGGGACCCCTGAGACAAGTGTGGGTAGTTGGGCTCTGCTGGCTTGGTTGTCAGGAGGATATCAAAAGAGTGACCTCCTGAAGAGTCAGTTCCATTGTGTGATTTCAAATTTTTTAACTTATTAACTCATAGGTCCCTCTACCTAGCGTCTTACAACCCAGAATAATGGATTGTAAAAGACCAGACTTGGAAGTCAGCCTGATCTGTGCTTGAATCCTGACTGTGCACCTGGCAGCTGGAGAAAAACCCTCAACTCATTCACCCTCAGAAAGGATGAACCCAACCTCCCAGGCCGACAGGAGGGTCCAAAGGACTCAACAAGCACTCACTGCAGCAGCCTCTAAGATTACCCTGAGGCACATCTTTTCTCCCATTGTCCTGCTCTATTTCTCCTCCATAGTCCCTAGAATCATGTGGAGAGTACATCAAATTTGTTCTTCCTACAGTCATGCAAATAGAAATCCAAATAAAACTTCAATTCTCCTAGTTGATGAAAGTTTCCAATTCATAGAAATTTACGACAGAAAAATATATATTGGCACAAGAAACTCTCAATGCAAAGTAAAAGTCAGGACTGCCATTTATGAAATGATGTTATTGATTGTCTTTGCCCAACAGTTTCCAAATGTTACTTTCCCAGTGTGCTCTCAGTTGTTAGTTTCCCCCTTCTTCTCCCCCTCTTCTTCTCCCTATGTCACTCTCTTTCTTTCTCTCTCCACCCTTTCCTGCCCGTCCATCCCACTGTGACACATGCACACAGATATGAAGCTTGTACTTACAGAAACAGTGGTAGCAGTGTCTGTTACACATGTCCTAATGCTTTTCATGAAGTTAGCCCTTGCCATGCAATTATGATTGTGGTCCCTGTCTAGGTGCCTTGCGCATGTGTATCAGCTGATTATTTCAAGGCCCAAATCTGGGCCCAGGCAACCCCTGGGTTAAGCTCTGGCACAGTATAAGTGCTTCATAAATTCTGGCTTTTCCTTCCCCTCATCATCCCCATTTATACACATCATCCCCATTTACACAGGGCTGGTGGGTACCAGCACTGCTGTGGCCACTAGATGTCAGAAGAAAACACCCCATGAGGCTTCAAGTTTTGTTCCTGGAAAAAGATAGAATCTAATGAAGAAAATGCTCAGAACCGCTAACCATCTGGGAAATGCAAATCACGACCACTAGGGTGAGGCCTGGAAGGGCTTATCTTCCACTTGGCTCCTCCTTCACTTTCTCTGCTCTGGGGTGGCTGTGACTTGGGCAGCACCTCTTCCACACTGGAACCTCAGTATGCAGTCCTGCCTCCAAGCCAGGCAGCCCTGGACTATAATCGTGAGGCAAAGTAAACCTCTGCTCCATCAATACTGGCTGTTGAGTATTGTGTCCCAAATAATAGAAAAGTAATGAAAACTTGGCAGAAGGGATATTTTATGCAAGAAATCTGTTCTAAATTGATTTTGATGTGTGGACTCTGTCGGCTGTAATGCTTCCTGCCACTTCAAGTTTGGCATGTGGACTATTTTGGAACACCATGCTGCTTCCAACCCTAAGCCTCAGAAGACCTCATATGGTTCCACTTGATCTCTGGTGGACCACAAAAAGAGTTTTCTTTCCCTAGATGTCTGCTGTCACATCAGACTGAGCCCCAGATTAAGCATTTGTGGAAAAGAGCACCCCATCCAAGCTAGGCTGGACCTTCAAATCTATAAGAATCAATTATTACTGCTTTAAACCAACAAGTTTGGAATGGGTTGTTTGGTTTTTTTAAGGATAAAAAGACGAAAACATAATAAGAAACAGACATACATTTACAAAATAACACAAAAATACAAGCAATACTGAATTTCAGACAAGATGATAGGAAACTAACAGTGGTTGTTGTATCACATATTGATATCTTTAAATTGGTTACTCAGGTAAATAAATATAGACATGTAAGATTGATCAAACAATTAAGCATTAACTGTTCCTTTCAATAAAGCAATAGAAGTCAGTAGTATAGCTATGTTAGCTATCCTGTGCATACATATATACATAATTTTCCCCTTCTTTCTTTTCTCTTTTCCCTTATCCCACTTGTTCTTTACTTTTGAGCAGTTTCCATTCATTTCATTTCCCATTATCTATTTTTTTTTTACTGATTTTTATTACTCTTTCAGGTAGGATGGGTTGTTATACAGCTTTTCTTGTTGTTGTTTTGCAGTATTAATGAACCTGCAATTGGATTTCTCTATACCCAACTTCTCTCATAGAGTATAAAAATTCAGGTTGTGCATTTGACCTAAACAAGCAAGAGAAGCTGCCAGGAGCAGACAAGAAGCCTCACCACTGTAGTGTGAAGCCTGGGTTATTCCAGACACATGAAACCTCAGAGAAGGAATACTGGACTGAGGATTTCAATGTGGCATCTATTCCTGAATATTTCTCCTAGACTATATCTCAGCACAGACTCGTGCAACCATGTCCACTGCTCTGCCTGGTCCACACAGAAACAGGCTGGCTCCTTACATATCTGCATTCCTTGCTTCCTCTAGCCACTACAGTCTTCTCAGTCTTTGAACTTACACAAAACTGTCTCCGCCAAAAGTTGGTTTATTCCAGGAGATGCTTGAAGAACATCTGGAATCCTCAGGGGAAAGTGAGGCAACGTCTGCTTAGCCTCAACTCTTCCTTCCCAACCATACTTCCTAAATGATGTTATCCTACATTAGAAAGCTGCACTCCAGGAATCCCACTGCCAATTCTTCCTGGCCTGGTGACCAGGAGACAGGAGAATCTGGCCACTGCTTGACCCAAAGATATTCATCCTTTTCTAGGATTCTAGAGATCCTGTTACCTCCTGTTATCTTTCTGTTGTGGTTTGCATCTTCAGTGTTCCCCAAAGCCCACATGGTAAAGGCTTGGTTGCCAGTCTATGGCATCATAGGTGGTAGAACCTTTAAAAAGTGGATCCTAATGGGTAGAAGTTGGACCACCAGTGGGAGTGCTGGTGAAGGCCATGCTGAGACTCCAGCCCTTTCTCACTCTTACTTCCCAAGTTCCATGACTGCACAGTTTCCTCTAGCATGCTTCCTACTGCAACGTTTTGCCTCATTACATGCCCAAAGGCAACATGGCCAAGCAACCATGGGCTAAAACCTCTGAAATTATGAGCAAAAATAAATACTACTTCCTTCTAAGGTGTTTATCTCAGGTGTTTGGTTACAAGGATGGAGAAACGACTCTCTCCTTCTGCTTTGTCCCATCACCAAAGGAAAATGTACATACCCTCAAGCTAAGCTCCACGTTCTCTCCTCCATAGACCAGCATCCCATCATCCAGGGCTCCAATCTCTCCCAGGAAGAGCCTATTGGCAGCCAAGATGCCCATGATGGAGGGGCTCCTGGAGGGCACACAGCAACAGAGTCACTAATCCCTTCAGGGTTAGGATGGGGAACAGGTCAGGGTGAGGTGTGGGTTGGGAAACCCAGTGACATCTTGTTCTTTGGGACTCTACCTATCCCTCTTCTGATGTGTAGGCCTTCCTTAAATCTACAGGTGGAGCTGAATGCTATAGCCGCCTCCTGCTCTCTGTGCTATTATAAACCTTCTCAAACTATACTGAAGTTGCATCTTCATCTCAGTATCCCAATTTCATAGCCTGATAATGCTTTCAATAGCCCAAGTATCTCCTTTTTGTCTGGAACCCCTAAATGACCCAAAATGCCTGTGATTTCTTCTCTGGGTTGGTTTCTTCTAATGCTTATCCTTCATCCAGATCATCTACTTTTTTACATCATCACTATTACTATCACCAATTATAAACTGAACTCACAAACTTCATTCCTGGGTCCCCATGTGCTAAACAAGGCCCCAGAACCTACACAGACATACCTCACTGGGGCAGTGACATCATCCAGAGCAATCCAGGTTTGTGGCACTGGGTCATAGCGGCACCACAGTTCCCAGTTAAACCCATCCACTGCCAGTTCATACTTCAACAGTTTGAAGGTATCAAAACAAATGTTGTCAAACACAGGAGATATAATCACAGTGCGGTCTTCTTGAATCCGGGCCAAGATGGGCTCTGCCCTGCAAGAAGAGAAAGTGATAAGACAAGCTTGAAGATGAAGGCAAGCAGCAGGCGTGGGCAGACAGAGCTGCTCCCCCGACCTTGCCTAGACATTGACGCCTGTACCCCTTAAGCTGTGCGGGTCAGTGAGGAGGACTCTCAGGAGTCCCCGGAATTTCTGCGGCTTTCATGATAGTTGGGGCTGCTAGAAAATGACCCATGTCAATGGCAGATGGTACTCCAGAGCCATACTCAGGCCACTGGGGACCAGGCCTGTAGTGACCATTCTGTCTGAATTTCTACTACCTCTTGGGTCTGTTCCCAAAATGACGTCATTTTTCTGTGTGGTTCTCTATGTTCTCCATCTAATTGTTAGAACATATAGTCTCAGGACTGAGAGAAACTTTAGGAACTAGGAGTGGGAAATTTCTTCATTCTACAGATAAACACAAAAATGTATAGTTAAGTGAAGTGACTTTGTTAAAGTCACAAAGTGTTTAGCAAAGTCGGGGTCAGGATCAAGTTGTCGATACTCCCAGCCCGTTGTTTCTTCTGTAACACTACACTGTTTCTCTTAGCCAACCAAAATGCCTGAGCAAAAGCTTCCTTTTGCTTAAGGTCTTGGTTGGCTTGTCCTATTCCCACGACATCCTGTCCTGTATTCAGTACTAACACATTATCTCTGTTCTGCCCTTTTCCAAGAGACCCTTCCTGGAACCTCACCAGCCAACGTTTACTTCCACATGAGCATCCAAGATGACGACCACATCGGCCCTGGCGGCTTCCCAGCCTGTGTTTCGTGCATGAGCAAGGCCTTTTCTCTTAGCATGCCGTATTATTTTCAGTAGTCCAGGATACATCTTATTGTAAAACTCGATCTTTTCATCCAAGGGTACCTTTAGTTCTCCTGCCAGCAAAACACACATCCACACAAATACCATGTGCAATAAACAATGCTGGGTAAAAATGTCCTGCTATTGTGGAATACTGGTTGGACTTCCTCCAGAGCAGAAGGAGCAATTTCACAGCCTCAGTGCATAAAATAGGTGGAATTTCTGCTGCTTCTAGCCCACCCCCTCTTTCTACCTTGAGGTTTAATATTACCATTCCTAATTTCCTTTCCCTCACAGTTGAACCATTTTAGTGGCAGTCCCTTGTGGAAATGTGTCTTATATGTGGAGAGATTCTTGGAAGAATGAGTAAGGCAGATCTGCCTTCACTAAGGTGGAGATGTTCATAGACAGTTTTACTTAGCACATCTCCAGAGCTAAACTTGCAAGACTCTGTGGACAATAAACAGCTGAAAATTTTGTTTTACTGGCCTACTCCAGGATTAACTGGGATGGAATGCACAGACTAAACTTTTTGCTAGCTTCCACCTAAAGAGTTCACTTCTCAAAATTATGTAAACAAGATTCATTACCTGCAGGCTGTTTGTAAGTGTTTCTCCTCCTTCTCTCCCTTTTGTTTTTATAAAGCCTGTCTATGCCTCTGTTCTCTGACTCCATCTACCAGTTGCCTCCTTTACATGGATGAAAAATTTGCATGGAAATTCACTGAACAAGTGTGCAAAACATCTAACCAAGGCATTCTGAGTTATTCACTGATAATATTGATTCACTTCATTCCCAAAGAATCCTATAAGGAAGACACAATAGTGTCTCCACTTTGTAGATGAGGAAACAGGCATTGGGATAGTACCAAAAAAAAAAGCTTTTTCAAGTCATACATCCAGTGAACCCATGCTGTCTACCCACCTGGTCATCTGCCTCAAGATCTGTGTGCCTTCCTGGTTGGCTCTACCAAGCCCTCTCTCCATCTCCTCTTTCCTCACTGCATGAAATTCTTGCTGGTTCCTCTCTCAAAAGAGGAGCATATTTGTGAGACTTGGAGTAGCCAGGAATTGGAATGAACACACATGACTGTAGCACTAAAATTTGCCTCAGTTTAGAACTTTCCCAGCTGTGCTTGAGAGTGATTGAATCGATTATTGAAGGTGTAAAAGTCAGTGAGTCCAAGGCTGTTGCTTCCTCCCCGCAGTGCACTGTGAGAAGTATGGGATGCCACGACGACCACTCCCTATCCCCAGCCAGCACTACCTGTAGGAAGTGACCACCAGGAGTTGACATAGATTCTGATTTGCTCCCTAGCTAATTCTGCATCACTTTCATTTGGGTGTGTCTGTTTCCGCATTTTAGAGGGCTATACCAGATTGCCTATCAGAACCCTTCCAAATCCAAATAAAAAGTCACCTTCTCAAAAATAACACCTGAGAATTAAAGATGCTCCTTTGGATATTTTTAAATAAACCTATGCTCCCTTCTCATCACTGCTCATACTTTTCCCTCCCCAAACCTCTTATTCCATGTTAATCAGGTCAGGGTGCTTTGGGATTCTGTACCCTTGTTCACAGAATTCTTTTCTCCACTCCCTCACCCTACTCCAGCCTCCAAGTCTCCTCTTATGTTCTCTGCCTTTTCAGATCCTACCAACGTTTTAGGTCCTGGCCCAATCACCCCTCCTCTAGAAAGCCTCTCTAGATCAACCCTGCTCCCCTCTGCCCCTTTCTGCACTGACAGCTCACTTGGTATGACACCCCCTTCCTCACACATTGAAGTGTGTCCCATGGCATGTCTCACCTCATCAGTTAAAAATGGTAGAAGCTAAGTAAAGAGTTGTTGATTGTGCAATTTGCCTAAATTTGGGAAGAAAATACAGAATCACCACTCTATCGATAGAATTTCTAAAAATCTTAGGTTAAGTTGTTGATGCTTAAGACATTTGACTAGTGCAAATAGAGCTTCACATCTGGGGAAAGAAACAAGGACAGGAAAATTTCTAATACCAGGTTGAAGCATTTTGTCAACACTACAAATAATACTGAAGGGAGCAAGGAGTAATAAGACTATTTGGCTTTTGCTGGGAGCAATCATGGCACGTCTGAGTATGTTATATGTACTACTGCGTCCCCAAAGTGGCACAATTTCACCATATGTTTCAGATGCAGAAACTGATGTATGAAGTAGTTGAATAACTTTCCCACAAAGCCACATGAATAGTAAATTCCTCTTATGCTATGTATATTATTTTCTTCAGTTTAACACAGCAGATCTCTGAAATAAACCCAGGGAGCACTCCTTTACCTATTATTTCCATGATTAGCGAGAGACTCTAACTCCTATCTTAGTGACAACAGCCAAAGAACAACTAACAATACCCTTTTCTGTGCCCACCCAAATTACCCTGAGGGAAAATAGGAGAGGGAGTGGACATGGTGGCAGAGTTTAGAACAATAGGTACTTCTGCTTGGCTTCTCTTTATGCGCCTGCTCTATGTTCGCAATCTTGCATTTTCTGTTTTATTATTCCACAGAGAAATTTCTTCAACTGTCTTATCTACCCACTATCTACCATAAATTATAGAGTTATTGTGGGGATCACCCCCAAAAAATTAAAACAGTGATCTGCAGGTCACTCTTTGAAGAAGCTGAGTCCCAGAGAGACAGAGGACTTGCCTTGACTCATCACAGACAGCAAAGCAGTAGGGCGGAGCACCTCTCTGTGCATCTGACGCCCCCACTTCCTGCTAGCAAAGCCAGCTGTACAACTTCTTTCAGTCTTCATGCCCAGAAATGAATGAAATTAGTCATTCTGTTTTCTTTAGTTTTGAGTGGGAGTGTGCTCCAAGAATTTGAAATTCTTCCGCCTCTCCCCCGCAACCACCCCCCCCCGTCTTCTCTTCTACCTCTTCCTTGTTTATGTGGTAATTGTGATTGAACCCAAGTTCTTCATTTTTAAAAAACTATTTTTTTTCTCTTTTGAGACAGGATTTTTCTAAGTCACTATGTTGCACAGACCTGGCTTGAACTTACAACCTAACTGCCTCAGCCTTCCAGAGTTCTGGAATTACAGGTGCAATTTGCCCAGCAAATTCTACTTTCTTACTTCTCATTTAGTTATACTGGAAGAATGTGAAAGGCAGGTGTATAAAGGAACATAAGAAGTATTTCTTAGTGTCTGGAAATCCAAAAAAGAAGGGTTAAGTGGCCATTGTGTCTATTTTTCTCTCGGCAGAGAGACCTTGAAGCTACAATAACTTATACAGAACTTAAAGATCTTCAGAGAAAAAGAAAATTCTGTCCTTGATGAGCTACCCCTTCAGAGCCCACATAGCTAGAAAAATTGTCCTAACACTATCCCAAATCTTTGGCATTATAATCTAATTCTGGTTCCTTTTGGTTGCACAAGATTAACAGTAATACTAAGAGCTAACACTTGCTGAGGAGTTACCACCTGCTAAATGCAGCGCGTAGCCCAGTTATTATATCAGTGAGCCTGGTGGTTAGCACTAGAACTTTAGACTGTGAAGTTTGTGGTCAAATCTGTTCTGACACCTTCCTCCTGCATGATGCTGAGCAAGCTCTTGAGTAGTCTATGGAACTGGCAAAAAAGTGGTTTGTTTCTTGTAGGGTTGTTGTCATAATTAAAAGAGTTAACACATGTAAGGTGTTCAGAGTGGATATTGTTCCTGTCATTATTATCGCACTTACTCCTCACTGTAATTCATGGGATGGTAATTATGATCAACATCCATGTTTTGCATATAAGAAAACGGGAGCAGTTAGGTCCTGGGATTATAAATTGGGAAAATCAGAACTCAGGTCCATGCTCTGCCTTTCCCACGAGCTGCCCGTAACTGGGCTAGACCTGGGGCAGAGCATCCATGAGCAAGAGTGGTTGCAACCAGGGCAGCTCCACACCCACAGCTCTCTCTTTTTCAGGCTTACCCACAGGGAGCCACCACTGCTCCTTTCCACATTAGTAGCAGCTGTGGCTCCCTCCTCAGTGTCTGAGGTCCTCATTGGCTGCCCACCTCCTTGGCATCTCCAGGCCCCATCATAGTGCATAGAAAGGGTGCAAGACCCTTTGGGTCTGACCCCAGCTCCATGCTGACCTGCCATGCAATTTAGGCACACTGTAAAATCCACCTGTGCCTTAGTCTCCTCATCTGGGCCATCAAGATAATGACCTTCTCCCCTGCCTTTGTGAAAACTAAGAGTGAAAACCAGCACAGACAGGCACTCAGTAAACTACCTTTGTTTTTCCCTCCAAGAGAAGCCTGAAGCTTCCCAAAGCCTAAGCCACAACGCCTTTCCAGCCAACCACAGATATAATGCAATTTTTGCATATTTTCTTGGCTCAAGTTGCTCACCATTTGAGCTAAAATCATCCACCAAAATAATTTCCTTCAACACCTGTGGAGGAGTCCGGTTAATGACGCTGGTGATGGCCCGCTGTATAACGGACAGAGCTTCGTCCACGAATATGAGGATCACACTGAGAGATGGGAGCTGCGCAGGGTATGTCTTCTGAAGACACCTGGAAAAGGTCATTTTTATGACAAGGTTATTTTTTAATTAAACGTTGCTGCCCATTCTCCCCTTCACTTCATATGACGTTATCAGTTGACCCATCAAACCCCCTAACTCATTGTGGAAGGAACCTCTGTGCTGCTTATCACAGTACCAAGGAGATTGGACATTTATTTACCTAAAATGATTCTGTTACACCAAGAACATACTTTTCAAAAATTAATCTTCTGGGGCTGGGGATTTAGCTCAGCGGCACAGCGCCTGCCTGGCAAGTGCAAGGTCATGAGTTCGATCCCCCGTACCAGGGGGAAAAAAAAAAACAAAAAACAAAAGTTAATCTTCCATAGGCATTTCCACTTGGATGCTCATCACACCCCCGAAAACATCCTCATTCCTCTCCCACCCCCAAATGAGACTCCTTGTCTGGAGCCTTCTTTCTGCCATTGCCACCCTGTCTTCCTCCCACGTTGTTGGATCTTTAGTCACCTTTGACAAACCCCCACTTCACCACAGAGTGGAGCAAGCTCTCCACACTTTTTAAAATCATAGCCTATATTTATGGAATGCTTGCCATGTGCTAGGCACCCACTTGCTCTTAGTTTTATAGCTTTATTGAGGTATGATTGATATATTTAAAACTGTACATAATTGATGTACATGATTAGATGGGTTTGGACATATGCTTATGCCTATGACACAATTGCCAAATCAAGGTAATAAGCATATCCGTTATCCCCAAAAGTTTCTTTGTTTTCCTATACTTTATATGTGAATGTACGTGTGTGTTAAAACCACAATATGAGGTCAGTGCTCTTAATAAATATGTAAGTATATGAGCCTGCATTGTCAAGTACAGCCACTGTGTTATACAGTAAATGTCTAGAATTTCCTCATGTTGTATAACTGTAACACATACAACAACTCCTAATTTTAAACATGACTATTGAGATACAATTTACAAACACTAAAATTCATCCATTTAAAAGTATATAATTGCTATTATTGGTAATAGTCACAGAGTATCTGTTAGTATTAATTTTAGAATATTTTCATCCATAGAAAGAAATATTGTATGACTAACCACTCTCCCTCCCTCCTCAATCCATTCCACTTCTGCCCTCAGAGCCACTGATCTAATTTTTGTTTCTATAAAATTACCTACTCGAGACTTCTCATGTAAATAGAAATATAAAACATGATCTTTTGCTACCAGCTCCATCCACTCAGCATGTTTTCAAGGTTCAGCCGTGTTGTAGAAGGTATTAGTACCTCATTCCTTTTTATTGTCAAATAATATCCCATTGTACAGTGATAACTTCTCCACTTACCAGTGGGTAGACATTTAGGATGTTTGCCCTTTGTGGTAATTATGAATAATACTGCAATGAAAGTTTTTGAACAAGATTTTATACTGGTGTATGTTTTTATTTCTCTTATGCAAAGTCATGAGCCAAAAACCAAATATTTCAGTCAAAAATAGACCACACATGCAACTTCAGACCCACAACATTACATTGTCAAGTGGTGTCAAAGTTGTCTTAGGCAATGTAAGTGCACTTTGTGACATTCCCACCATGACAAAATCACTTGACAGTGAATTCTCTACAAATGATTCCATTGTTACGCAACACATGATAGTAACTGGAGTCCAAAAAGGAAAATGGGAAGTGGAGTAGAGATTTTTAAAGATACATTTTGAAAAAATAATAATAATAATAATTTCTTTTTAATCCTGGAATCTCAGGAGTTGCCCCTTGGTCCAAGTAGCTTGTTGTCCAGCATTCAGAAATCGGACTTTTAGCACTAGAAGCACTAGTGCTTCAGTTATCTCTTGATAGGTCTGTGTACAGGTTAACAAATGGCACTCAACCTACTCTGCTGATCCGGATGGGTTCAGCCTGGTGCTTTCATACCACCTTCTAGACCACCCAGGGCAGGGTATGAGCCCAGGAAGGCTCTTCTTGTCTATCTTTCTGCGGTTCTTCCTGACACTTTTCTGGATACTCTGCTGTTTTGCTGGTTACCACTTATTGAGTGATGAGTGTCTCCCACTCAACATTCCGTTATTTCAGACATCACTAGATGTGGAATCCCCTGTGTTCAGTCCAAATAGTTCAGTCCCTCGCACAGAGCTGGGGAAGGTCTCATTCCTCCTTTTCTTCTGGACAGAACCTGAGCAGCACTGCACAGGAGCTGAAAGTGGGGACTGCAGGCAGACACTGGGGAAAGAAGATGTGGGAAAAGATACCAGGGAGAAGGAGCAAGTGGAGCCTGCTACATTCAATCTGATGTAGCTGGAGTTGAAATTCCGTCCTAGAAGTAGGGGTGAGGTACAGGATGGAAATCACAATTGGCTCAGCCACATCCATGAGGAATAGGACTTCTGCATCATAAGAATGGGGAAGGTGTGAAATGTGGTTGGCCTGCCCTCTCTGGGTTGAAGCCACAGCCCTACACCAAGGGCTGGAGAGATAAGAAGCTCCCATTTTGAGGGGTAGCCACACCCACCAAGGGCAGAGAACCTTGAGTTGTATCCACCAGACAGGACTTGGGGTGAGTTGGAAGGAGGGAATAGTGGCTTGAACGCCACAGATTCCTGCTGGTCTTGTAGAAACTTAGTAGATTTTCCAGACAAAATGTTTATTTGCTATGTGCCTTCAAGACTATTTCTGAAAGTGTTGAATGATACTTTTAAAAATTTTCTCCAAATAGTTCTTTGTTCAAAGGAAAAGATGATGCACTTAAACAATGCCATTCTGAAAGCTTCAACCCACATAGTTTTCAAAAATTTATTTTCCAATGATTTCTCTTTAATCTAGATTTCTTGTCTCTGTAATAAAGTTAATATCTGATCTACTACACCCAGTGTTCTAGGGGACAGCACCTCCTCTGACCAGGGCCAGGCTGTTGTCATTACTGGTAATACCTGCTCCTGTTCTCTGCAGTCCCTACCTAAGCCTGTCTTTACATCATAGTCATCAAGGGATATTTATTTGCAACCCCTCAGATTTCAGCCCATTTGGGGCCAAGGGTTCAGCATAGGTGAATGTACCAGGACCTGCATTGTTTAAAGGACTAGGCTGCTTCTTAGTGATGTGAAGAGGCAGCATTTCACAGACCAGCAGGGACTATGTAACAAGACCAACAAGACTGGACTTTATCCTGGAGGGACCAATGGAATTTCAGCAAAGAAATAACACAATTGTATTAACTTTTTAAAAATATTATTCTGCTGCCATGAGCACAACAGGTGAAGGTGTTCTAGTTTGAATTGGAAAGGTTCCCCCACAACCCATGTGTTAAAAGCTTGTCCCTAGTGGGAGGGGAGACCTTGATGAGATGGGGCCTATTGGGGGCTTTTTGGTCTCTGAGAAGCGCTCTAAAGAGGGCAGTGGGACCACATCTTACTTCTCTCATTGTATATCTGGTCATGGGGTGAGTAGTTTTGTCCCAGCCTGTGGCCCCCCCAAGATCTGCTTTCATAGGCTCAAAAGCAAAACATAATCAATCATGGACCAGGGCCTCCAAAACCTTGAGCCAAAATCAGCCTTTTCCTGTATGAACTGTTACAGTGATGGAGCACTAGCACAGGTGAGTAGCACATATGGGCACTGTAACACAGGTAGGAAGGTAAGAATGGCTCGCCTAAGGCCTGCCTTGGGGAAAGAAATAAGTGGACTTGACCACATTGAGTGTGAGATGCCAGGGAGTCACATTATATAATAACATGTATTTACTTGAGAGGAAGCGTACATGATTGTGTTTAATTGCAGACTGGTTAAAACTCTGCTGTACTTCTCCACCCTCTGATCTAAGAATCATATCAGCTGCTTTCAGATTCTTTCTTCCACTCCATCTCCCACCATCCCTGTGAGTATTGTTTTTGGCTATATTCTAAATGTTTTTGCAGTACTTCTCTTACCCCCACCCTAACTTCAATGCCTGTTTTAATCAGCTTTCCATCACTGTGACCAAAAGGTTTGACACACACAACTTGAAGGAGAAAATATTTGTTTTGACTCATGATTTCAGAGGTTTTCGCTCCTGGCTGCTGGCTCCAAGGCATAAAAATCATGGCGGAAGGGCCCGGCAGTGGAAAGCTGCTCAACTCATGCCAGCTAGAAAACAGGGTGAAAGAGAGGAGTCAGAGAGCAAAAGGTCAGATGTAGTCTCCAAGTTCAGGACCCACGACCCACACAAAACACCTGGAGGTGTGCTTTACTAATCTCCTAGTTGTCTCTGATGTCAATCAAGCTGATGAAATTAACCATCACATGTCCCCACCTTGTGTCAAGAGAGGCAGGAAATATGACTCCTACTGTTCCAAGAGCATGATCTCACCCTCAGTGCCTCCCTAGCAGCTGACTTGGAATGTATGTATCAGCTTTGTCCAATAGAATTGTCTGCAGGACAGCAACTGTCTCTATCTGTGCTGCACATTATGATAGCCACATGGGGGTGATAGGCACTTCTATGTGGCTGATGAAGCCAAAAAATAAGCTTTAATTTAATTTATGTTAATTATCTACATTTAAATAACCAGGCATGACTAGTGGCTACCACAGTGAACAGCAGCAGCAGATATTGAAAAAATGTATTACTTAGGCATGGTAGCACACACTGGGAATTCCAGCACTCTGGGAAGCTGGGGTAGGAGGATCACATATTCAACCCCAGTCTGGGCATCTTAGTGACTTTGTGAGATCCTGACTCAAAATTTAATTGTTTGTTGGTATTAAACTTTAAAGAAGTTTTTAAAGGGTCTGGGAATATAGTTCAGTATAAAATCCCTGGATTCAATTGCAGCACCACATAGATAGATGAGAGAGAGAGAGAGAGAGAGAGAGAGAGAGAGAGAGAGAGAGAGAGAGAACCCCAGTAAAAAGTTACACTGTGGAGGTAGTTATTGCAGATCAGTTCATAACTCTCCTCAAATCAATCAGTCTTTAGAGTTTTCAATGATAACAGACATTTTGCTGTAGTGTGTGAGCCATACATTCACCACCGCTGCCTTACACCATGTTGACTTAAGTCTTCTCCCTGTAATACCCCATGTAGTCATTACCAATCAGAGACGTCACAAAAGATGAAAGCTTTTTATCATCCTAGTACAGCCAATTTAATAAAAAGGTTTATCTAAATACCTTTGGGGTAGAGCATCTGGGTAAGCTCATCTATCCCAGACAGGGCCCATCTTGAAGTAAGAGGGCTTTAGTGGGGAAGTAACTTCCCACGTCTCCATCTAAGACCTATCACTGTCTGCTGGTGCACAGAACCAGGATGCCAGAGAGTCACCTTTTTGGAGTGACCTGATGGAAATTGCCAGTTCAGTCTCAGGTTTTGAATGGGGGGTTGCCATGTGCAACATAGATTCATAATCAGGTACTGAATAAGGATTATTTGGTTCTAGTGATTATGAGCATAAAGGGAAGTCAATTTATAAATGTCTTGTCACAATTGTTCCAGGCTGCCATTTAGGATTTCATAGCCCCTAAAAGAACTACTAACATTCAAAAACTACTGAAAAACATCCAAGAAACTCAGTGAATTGCAAGTAGAATAAATGCAGAGACACACACCTCAACACATTATAATCTTAGTGCTAAAAATCAAAGTTAAAAAGAAAATCTTGAAAGAAGCAAAAGAAATATAACTTGCCACATAAAAGGGAAGTCTAGTAAGATTAATAGTTGGCATCTCATAAAATAATAGAGACCAGAAGTTAGTGGGATCATATATTTAAGATGCCAGAAGAATAAATATCATGCAATAAGCATCTTTGATATCTTGTATCTTTCAAGTATGAAGGCAAAATAAAATCATTGGCAAATAAACAAATGTTGGTGTAATCTGTTACTTACAAGAAATGCTAAGTTCTTTAGACCAAAAGCAAGTGACCCCAGACAGTAATTCAAATGCAGAGAGAGAGAGAGAGAAACAGAGAGTTGCATGTTTTAAAAATCCTACTATATGTTGCCTACAGGAAATACACTTTAGCTTGAAAGATATAAAAAAGCTGAAAAATAAAGGGTTAGAAAATGTTTATACTATATAAACAAGAATCACAGAGAGTGAGAGAGGCTATAAGAATATCAAACAAATTATTACTATGATAAAGGGGGTAATTATAATGATAATTATAAAGTATCAATTCATAAATCATAATTCATAAATCAATTCAGCAATTCATAAATCAGATATAACAATAACAATATATGTCTAAAAACATAGTGCCAAAATACACAAAACCGAAAGTATCAGAATTGAAGAGAGAAATATAACCCAACCAATGATAATTTCAGAGTCAATACTCTACCTTCAGTTATGGACAAGTAAATTGAGAAAAGATAAACAAGAAAATTAAAGACTCAATGACATAAGCTAAATGGCCTCATACACCTCCTGTGACACCTACCAGACAGAGGCAGAATGTCTCTACATGGCCTTTCCACTGCACAGACCATAGGCTGTGCCCTAAAATAAGCCCAAAAGGATTGAATTCCTCCAACATTGGGACTCTGATCACAGTGGAATTACCTTAGCGATTAAAACATAAATTTTCTTGAAGATTCACAAGTAGTTGCAAATTAAATGACACATTCTTCAATAGCTAATAGGCTAGAGAAGAAATCACAAGGTAAACTAGAAAATGCTGTAACATGACTGGAAACAGATCACAATACACCAGCACGTATGGGAGGCACTGAAGGCTGCATGAGGCTGGTCAGGCCTGGCACTGGGCATTACCTTGGCTGTGGGCAGTTCCAGAACTAGCCCAGCTGAGGTGGAACAGCTATACCCCTGAATTAGGGATCCTCTGATTAACAAAGAACATTGCTGTGAACCTGTGGCTGAGCTCACCAAGGAGGAGAAATATGACCAGGAGCTCAAGGAGACCCAGACCCTGGAAGTTGTGAAAAAGGAAGCAGTTTGAGAGGCAACCATGAAATCCCTGGTGCATCCCCAGCACCATCTTCTCCCAATCTCTGTGACTGGCCTGGCACCCACACTCAAGGGTGGTGTTTCTACCAGCTCCCTACACACCTACCTGACCAATGTCACCACTTCCTGCCCATGGTGTGGATGATCATTGAGTGCCGGAAGAATAACTCCTGATGGAAGCTGATGCCAGAGAAGCTGTCACACAAATACCTGGATGGTTTTCACAACCAGGCCCCAAGATCAAGAGGAGGCATGACGTGCTCCAGGTGGCTAGGGCCAACTGCATCCTGGGCCATGACTGCTGGTGGCAGAGAGAGAATAGATGTTCTGGAGGAGCCCAGAGCCTTGTGCTACAAACCCATGTGAGCCACTGCCCTTATGGTTAAGGATGGAATAATATGTTTATTGCCTGCCTTTATGGTTAAGGTGGAATAATATGTTTATTGCCTGTGAATTCTTTCTTTTTTGGAACTAGAACTGGTCCTCCCTGACCCCATCTCCTTTTAAAGAGGGAACAAATGGATTTTGGAATTCATCCAAGAAACTCAGGGCCCAGTCTTCTGTTCCTTCGACTTGGAACGGACCTTTGGATGTGAAAGGAAGCAGCTATAGTACCAGAAAAGATCTATTAGAAAATCCTCATCTTCACATGGTTTAGCATGTGATATAAACTACCATTCATTAAAACTTCCTGGGGAAAAATATATATGTGCAATTATACATAGAGCTTGGTAGAAAACTATTAGCTATAAACACCTGTATTTTTAAAAAGAAGGAGAAGATCTCGAATCAACAATTTAACTCTCCAACTTAATAAACTATAAAAAGAACAGCAAGGAAAACAGACTTTCACATGAGAACACGCTATCCAGGGACTAAGTCTGGGCTCATATCACTGCTTCCTATATGTTTGAATTCGTTGCTCGAGCCTCTGTCTCCTGCTCTGGAAAGTGGGTTGATATTGCTCCTCTAACCTGAGTGTGGCCAGGATGACATCATATCCAGAACGCTAAGAGGCCTGCCTAAATGTGGACTCCCTGACACACTCATTCCAGAACCTCCCGCCAGGTCACACATGGCCAGCCATGGGGACAGCAGCTCTGCCTGTGTAGCCCTGCCAGTCTCCTTCCTAACTCTCTTCTCTATTTTCAGGGTTCAGGCAAGTGGAAAATGCTTCATTATTCTTTGCTCAGCACTTCTTTGCTCCACTCCTGCGGACAGGCTTTGAGATTGAAAATGTGTTTTATGTCCATGGTGTGCCAGTCCTTCATGGTGTACCAGACTGTAACATGACACTCTGTGTGAGAGTCCATTCATGGAATTCCTTGGAGTATTTGTGCACGAATGTGACTGAACATTTTGTGATTAAGGCCGAAGTGGCTGTGTGCCTTTATGGTGGACCAGTAGCTAAACTGCTGAGGAGATATGGGAACTGTGTGCTCTCCTTTTACCTGTGAACTGGCCATGAGCTCTTGACCCCAATAAAGTACCATTTTCTGTCCTCTCTAAAGGAGGCCCAGGGCTCCTTAAGGAATTCAAAACTGCCAGCCTCTCTCAAGAAGGTGACACATTTGTCTTTGATTTGGAAACCTCAGCTTTTGCCCCTTCTGTTTAGTTGGATGTAAGAGCTGTCTGAGGGAGATTGAATGACAATGGTTTCCTTATGACTGAGAAGACATAAACTATATAATTTTATCCTTAGGAACTCACCTGCAAGGAGTAAACTAAAGTGACCTTTTCGTGTTAACTCCTTGACAGATATTTCCTGGAGAAATCCAGGTTGGACTTTCAGTAGACATCAGGCAGGGAGCCTTTCTAAAGCACCAACTGGCAGGGAAGGAATTGGGACAAGGGGAGGAATATCTACATGCTGCCACATATAGAATGGGCCGCTCAGGCAGGAATTTGTAAAGTGGATATTTCCAGAGAGGGCTGTTTGCCCAGGTGACATCCTCAGATAAGACTATGCTAGGTGTTCTTGGACCTGGGCCCGGGTTTGTTTTCAGCCCTTCATTTCTCAGCATTTTAACTCCACAAGAGCCATCCATGGGGACCTTCTAGGAGTCACAGGAAAGTGACAGTGGCAGTGTCTAAAGAGCCACAGGCAGGAGGTTTCAAGGTAAGGCAGACTTTTCATAGTGTTGAGAAATAAAAAAGAAAAATGAAGTGCTTTGCTATTATTATGAGGAATTTGCAGATTCAAACTACATAATGAGAGATTTCTTGGTGGCAGCCATGTTTGTCACTGTTGCCAGACTGTTTAGGGGTTGATCATTGATATTTGATTACCAGGAGCTAGAATTCTTTTTTCATTTTATGTCATTAAATAAAATATAGTTTTAGTAATAATGACATTTTTAAAAGACTGTTGAGTAATCCTTTGAAAAATAAGCTGACATGGAAATGGACATCACGGTGGACACTTTGGGCATTTTGGGTTGTCCCAACATTAGATTTGTATGTGGGCTTCAGATTTGGCCAAATCCGATCAGCTTTCCATCTCAAAGCCATGAGTTAAATTAAATGGAGATTTGCTCACCCTAATACCATAGTGGTGTTACCTTTATTGTGAGTTTAAGTCATATAATTAAATTAGTAATTAGGTGCTTTAAAATGTTTTATGACTTATTATCATGTTTATACCATTACACTTCTAAGGATAATGGAGCAAAATGTTAATAAATTGTTAATTTGGGTATAGGTATATAGATTTTTGTAGTACCTTTGTAGTTTTTCTATAAGTTTGAAGTTTATAAAAGTAAAATTTACATAATCTGTATTGATAATTTGAACAAATAAAAAAATAAAAGAGCAAGCTAAATCCTAGGCAGAAGGAAGGAAATAGTGAAGATGAGAATGGAAATACATAAAATGGAAAATGGAAATAAAAATGAAGAAGCTGGATGATAAACTGGTTTTAAAAAGACTAACAAACTTTACACACATTAGAAAAATAAGAAATTCTCACATTACTAAAATACTCCCTACAGCTATTTAAAAGACCATAAAGGAATATTTTAAACGCTGTCTATTAACAAATTAGGATAAAATGAACAAATTCCTAGGACGGTATAAGTTATGAAAACTGACTCAAGAAGACTTAGAATTCTTCATAGACTTATATACAGCGAAGAGATTAAACTAGTAATAAAAATTATTCACCAAAAAAGAACAAGGTCCAGGTGGATTCACTGGTGAATTCTACCAAGCTTTTAAAAAGAAATTAATATCAATCATCACAGAATCTTCCAAAATAGAGAAGAGGAAGAAATACTTCCTGCCTCATTTTATGAAAACAGTCTTATCCAAATACCAAAGCCAGGTTTTTAAAAATCACAAGGAAAGAAAACTAAAAACCAACATTTCTTAGCAATAGAGAGAGAGAAAAAAACTCTCAAAAAAAATAGTAGCAAACTAAATCCAGCAAGGTATAGAAAGGATTATATACCATGTCTATATGGGATTTATGCCAAGAATTTTCCTAGAATCATAATAAAAGTTTGTGATATAATACACCGTATCAATATACAATGGATATATAACAAGCATTTGACAAAACTTTGTACTTCTTCATAATGAGAAAGACAGAAACAGAGAGAGAGATACAGAAAGAGAGAGCACTGAATCAACTCATTATAGAATGGAATTCCTGATAAAGCACATCTCTGAAAATCCAGAGCTTCCCATGCTTAGTAGAAAAATATTAAATGCTTTCTCCCTATGATGAAGATAAGACAGGAATATCATCTATCACTACTTCTATTCAACATCATAGTGAAGGATCCAGTCAGGCAACTAGGGAAGAAAATAAAATAAAAGGTACTACGTTTTTGCACATTTCATAATCTTATATACAGAAGATCCTGTAAAAATCTACTAAAAATCCTAATAGAAGCAATAAATTAGTACAATAAGATTATAAAATACAAGGTCAATATACAAAAGTCAATTGTGCTTTTATAGAGTTAGAATGAACAATTTGAAAATGAACTTAGGAAAACAATTCCACCAATAATTATATAAATACAAATACTTTGGAATACATTTAACAGAAGAAATGCAAAATCCATACTCTGAAAAATTAAAACATTATTGAAAGAAATAAAAGAAGACCTAAATAAATGAAAACACTTCCCATGTTCATGGATTGGAAGATTCAGTGTGCTAGAATATAACACTTTACACATTGATCTACAGATGGAATACAATCCCTATCAAAATCCTGCTTGTTTTTTTGCAGAAATTAACAAACAAATCCTAAAATTTACAGACATTTGATGTAGTAAAATGAACAAAACAATATGGAAAAGGAAGAAGGAAAGTAGAAAATTCAGATTTCCACATTTTGAAACTTAAACTACAAAATCACTTGACAGTGTGTTACCGTCATAAGGATACTCCTATACTGTAGAACAGTGGAATAGGATTGATATCCAGAAAAAAGTCATTGCAATTTTGGCTACTGATTTTGAGAAAAGTGCCAAGAACATGTAACATACAGAGTTTTCTCCTTAATAAAGGGTTCTAGTATGACTGGATGATGGCTGCACATAAAGGAATAAAATTGGACCACTTATCACACCATATACAAACATTAATTTAAAATAGACCAAAAGTCTAAATATAAGACTGAAAATATAAAACTCTTAGATAAAACCTTGGCATATATATCTTCATGACTTTGCATTTAGCAGAGGTCTCTTAGATGTGATTCCAAAAGCATAAACAACCAAAAAAATAGATAAATTGAACATTACCAAATTTAAAACACTTATGCTTCAAAGACCATGGTGAAAGTGAATTGACAAACCACACTATAGAAGAAAACACCTGCAAATCATATTTCTGATGGAAATTTGTGTCTAAGGTACATAGAGAGCACTTGAAATTCAATAATAAAAAGAACATATAAATGAATTTTAAGTAGTAGAACTTCTATGAATACACATTTCTCCCAAGAAGACACACAAAGTCTAATAATCACATGAAAAGATATTCAACAGCCTTAGGCCTCACAGAAATTTAAATCAAGACCACAAGATCATTTTACACCCACCAGGATGAGTTGTGAAAACCGTAAATAATAATAAATGCTGTTGAGTATGTGGAAGAACTGAAACTCTAACACCCTGCTGGATGGAAGATAAAATTATGCAGTTACTTTGAAAAGCAGTCTGAAAGTTCCTTAAAAGGTGAATATAGCTTCCTCCATCAACCCAGAATTTCAGGGCTAGCAAGATAAATCTGAGATCCGCCCCTCCTTCCCTCCACTGGCGCGATTCAGAGCCTGGAGACCTGCAGGATCACCAGCAACACAGTAGGATCCTGGCTTAGGCACACATGATGGACAGGGAGGACTAGAGGCATGGAAACATCTCATGAAACAATAACAATATGAGCCATAAAGCCTTTCTTTTTGTTTTATTCTACTTATCTTTATCCAAAAAGTGGTAAGTTAGGAGAACCAGTGTTGTGCTTGGGGACAAAGACACGAGGGATAGACATGGGCAAGTAAGGCCACCTCCTTCTCTTTTCTCGTATTTTCTCTCTTTTTTTTTTTCTTTTTCTTTTTCCTTTCTAAATGACTGAGGACAACTCCAGTCACAGAAAACTAATCCCATCCCCCAAATCCAGAGACAAAGATCAGACACAAAATCAACAAAAATCCACCTGCAATTTTGGCCTGAGTACACAAAAGAATAAAAGAATATCATCTATCAGTTTTGGGACCTGACTTGGACCTACCGCAAAAATATAGACACTAGAGGAATTTAACTACTTTCATTTTTCTCTGTCTGATTGGTATCCCTCATGGTATTTGGCTGGATTAGTGTTTTGTTTTGTTTTTCATTTTGTTTGCTTGTTTGTTTCTCTTGTTTCTTTTTTGTCTCTTTTCCCTTCTTTCCTAGTTTTCTCTCTGTTCTGTTTTGTCCTGTTTTGTTGTTTTTCTTTTTATACGTTGTTGTATTTTCAGCATGTGAGGATACTTTCATTTACTTTTTCTTTTCTTTATTTCCCTTTTTCTTTTCTTCCTTCTTTTTTCTCTTGTTCATTTAGACCTTTAACCTTTCTTTTTGTTTTATTCTACTCATCTTCATCCTCTCTTTAGTCAACTATCTCACTTAACTTTATGATATTTTCATGTAAGTAAATATTGTCTCTTCTCTTTCTGGTTCCCTTCAAAACTGCTAGGCCTTGTCCTCCAGTCCCTCCCTCCTGTGTCCTACAGTTATGGATGATCATCCTATGCCCTCCAACCTTGCTCTCACTATATTTAACCTCATTCATTGCTCCATCCTACCCCCTGTCTTCTTGACCACCTCCCTCAACAGGATAAAATCACTCTAGGTGGAAAGTCATGGCATTCAAGTTCCTGGTATAAATTGGATTATATTATATTTCTATAAATGTTCCTCCTACTGTTATAGATATCAGGCTAATAGTTACCACAGTTTGTCAGTAGCCAGGCTGTACTTGAGTCTAATGTTATTGCAAACTGAACTACTTTAACCATATGTCACACATGCTATTACCAGTTTTTCCCCTCTATATGGCAAAAATGAAATTGTAAGGGGTCACAACCATCACCATAGTCCAGTACCAAAGGAATGGGCCCCAAGTCAAATAGGGAGCAACTCCTCAGTCTTAATATACTGGAAAGGTAGGTTCAGAACCACGTACATCTAGAAGACATCCAGAGAAACAGACACCTCCTAGGAAAGCCTCAACACCAGTGATAAGGCTATCTAACAAGAAATCTACAAGCATCAACACAGAAAACAAAATAAAATAGAAAATGACAAGATGAAAAGCAAAATGTAATCCCAAATGCCCAGGCCACCAGGACAAGTCCAAAGCACAAAGAGATAGAGGAAATCAGAAGCCAACAAATGGAACTCTCTGAAATGATAGCAGCAGAAGGGAAAAAACAAATGGGAGAGGGAATAGAAAAAATAATCACTAAGGTGCAAAAAAAAAATGACTATCAAAATGAAAAACTTCAAAGTGCACACAGACAAACCAATAAAGGAGCTCAGGAAAATGACAGAAACTGTGAATGCCAAACATAGACAAGAAATGGAATCAATGAAACAGAAATGCAGGAGATTAAAAACTCCACTGAAAGTATACACTGCAGATGGAATGAAGGCAAGGATAGAATATCAAATCTAGAAGACAGGAACATAACTAGCAACCAGGAAAAGAAAGATATCTTTAAAGCAGCAAGAGCCCATGAAAAATCAATACAATAGCTACAAGATGAAGTAAAGAAGAACAACATAAGATTGATTAGAATAAGTAAGAAAGCTGGAGACAGCACAAAACCATTAAAAATTCCTTCATAGAAATAATGGCAGAAAAGTTCCCAAACATGGATAAAGAATTTGACATACAAATACGTGAAGCATGTAGAACTCTAAATAGCCATGATCAAAATAAATCTACACCAAGGCATAAAATAGTCAAGATTCCAGAAATTCAGCACAAGAATAAAATATTAAAAATTGTTAGAGAAAAGAAACAAATCACCTATAAAGGAAATCCCA